>NW_023425595.1:28607887-28897846 GCF_014108245.1 Pipistrellus kuhlii
TTAATCCTAAAATGGGTTCTTCTTCTATGGAGTAGAGTGACCACTGAGGACAGGAATTACTATAGAAGGTTGCCTGGAGGAAGACAGATGAATCCAAGATAGGTATGACATGTATAGGCAAAGGGGGCATGACTGAAGCTGTGCATTTCTGATAAGAAAAATGCATGTGGAGAAATGCCTGAAATGTTTACCTGAAAAGTTTGGACGAGATGCTTTTTGCTAGCAAATTATACAGCATTACAGAAGACTGGGCAGAGCCAGGGACACAGGCTCCACCACCCTCAGTGCCTGGGGAACCCTCGCTGGAACGAATGCCTGCAATTCCCTGGGTGTGTCTGCCTAAGGTTTGAGTCCTTCATACCTTCCACAATCAAGAGTATGTTAGTTGACTTTCTTTTGGGTTGCAAGGGATCTAAATCCAATTTAGTCTTAGAACATCCAACCCAAGGGAAGGGCAGGAATAGAGCTGAGCTTCAGGAAAAAAAAGATGTAGGAAACAGAACACTATGGGGCTTGTGCCTGTCACTTGTCTCTGCTTGTCTCTTCATGTTGGTTTAGTCTTTCTCTCTCCACAGAGTAGCTTTATCTATGTGGCAGAGAAGATGAGTCTTGACTTTCACATCATAAAGTTTCAGCAACCAGAGAGTGTCTAACTCAACTCTCTTGTCCTAAGCCCAAAAGAAAGACCCATCAGCCTAGCTCGGATGAGGTGCCCATGCCAGGGCCCATCTGGCCATTTGGGGTGGAATTGTATAAGAACTGGATATCTTTCACAGGAGACGTGAATAAAATGGTGAATAGAGGAAAGTATTTTGGATGGAGGCATGCTAAACAGATATCCCATAGTTGTCTACTACAGTAAACATGAACCCTGGTGCCTAGCATGAGACTGACCATAGGAGGCACAAGACAAGGAGACAAGGAGAACCTGAGGGAGGATATGAGGCTCAGTCCAGACTTAATAGGCAGAAGTCTGAGCCCCACCTCTACTCCTTGGCATGGTTCTTAGGAGGTCTGGGCTTATCCTGGGCCATTTGGTTCTAGGTCAGTAGCTTCCAGATCCTGGGCTTCTGTTAGGATCACCCTTGGGCCAATTCTTAAGGTCAGCTTGGGGCTGCCCACCAGGGCATAGGTTTGTGTGTTATCACATCGTTCTAATAGCTGCCAAACCAATTAGTAGCCGCCCCCCCCCCCCCCCCCTCCCAGGGCAAGGCATGGAGTAGGTAGTTGCTACCTTCGCCAGGGACTCATCGGAGGTCCTATGGAGTAGACTTTGAGGAAAACAATCCTGTGGCCTTTTTGTGCCCACAGGTCTGGACCACATCTTCACGTTCAGAGTCTGGCCTACAACTGGAAGAATGGGTGAGTGAGGGGTGGGCCCTGCAAGAGGCCTTCCATTGGAGCAGTTGGGCTAAAATGGCCAAGGATAGGGTAATGGTTAATACCTCACTAGGTTCATGTCAGGGAGGTCCTAAATCGTTAGGCAGCCTTAGACAGAGGCAGCAGCTGACCCTAACCCTCCTTCCCTTGGATTCTGTTTCAGCTGTGACCTTAGCATCAGGGAACTTCTGGAAATAAAGAGGGAGCAGGGAGTATAGTGAGACTTACTTAAGTTAAGTTCCCATCCTGGGCAGCTTCTCAGAATCAAGGGGCCTGGCAAAGCACAGCCTAGAGTTAGACATTTGGAACTTGCAGAAACCACCAGGGCTATTGTTACTGCTGGAGAATCAGGCGCAGCATATTTGTTAGGGAAAAGGCTAAGCTGTTGTAACAACGAGACCCAAAACTACAATGGCTTGGATGAGATGGAACATTATTTCTCTCTCACACGAAGGCGATAATAAGCCCAGGTGGGCAAGGCTACTCCATAAGTCACTCAGGGATCCAGCTTCTTTCCATCTTTTCCCCCTGCATCTCTTTATTCTTATCTGCCTAGTCAAATCTGGGTGCTAGAATGTCCATAGTCTAGCCTGTGGGAAAGGGGGAAGACAGGAAACCCTGGATAAGCAACTTTCTTGGAATTAAGACAGGCAGAAATATATATCTCTCCTGCCTACCGATGGAAATAGTAACTTGTCTAAAGCTATTTGCAAGGGAAGCTGGGAAAGAGAGTCGCCAGTTGGGCAGCTGTGTGCCCTGAAAAGAGGGGAGAACAGAGACTGGCACCACCACCAGCCGTCTGCCACCCTCTGGAAGCGGGGGTTGCTTGAGATCTGTAAGAAGTGGAGTTAGTGCCCAAGCCAGGATCCAGGCCGGAGCAGTCACCACCAAGTCTGAGAGGCCCCAGGGCAGCACTGCAGGCGCTGAGGGTTTGAATGAGCAGCCTGTTCCCAGGCTGTGGTCCCCCAGGCTGTGGGTGGCTTAATCTGTCAGGTTTAGGCACCCCTAGAGCAGGCTCTAGGTGACAATGACCTCCAGCCCTGACGGGTCTCAAATATTTCTATGACTCACCACAAGGGGTGGCCGGGGGCTCAGCACCTGGCTTGGAGAAGCCCAGGCAGACTCTGGGAGCAGCAGCCATGGAGGACTGTGTGCTTCCTGCGGTGGAGGAGTGGGAGGGTGGGGGGGGTGGAGGGGTGTTTCTCCAAACTTGTATTATGTTGGAGTCGGTCAGGCCTCTCAGACAGGTTGGGCACGGAGCGAGGAGGCACCCCTTTGGTCTCTTCGATCTTGGGGGGGAGGGGCGGGACAGGAAAACATACTAGAGTCTAGAAAGAAGCAGAGTAGGAGTGCTCCCCCACCAGTGCCACAGACCGGGCTCCTGCCTGCAGCATCCAGGACTGCTTCTGAGATGCCTGTGCTGTTGGGACATGCGGTGCGTCGTAGCTGCAAGGGGACCACCTGCATGTGGGTGTGTTCCCTCTGAGGAGCTTGTCGGGGAAGTCTGTTCTCTGGGAGTGAGTCACAGCCTCAGCCCCACAGGCCAGTCGGCTGGCATCAACGGAGCGCTTGAACCAGCACCTGCCTCAGAAGCACTTGGGAACACCTAGCCTCCAAGACCCAGCCCAGCCTCAAGATCGGCCCAGGTCTCCAGTCCTCGGTCGACAGGTGACGAGGAGGGTGGGAGAGGGAACAGATGACCCTAATTGTGCAGACTGGGGGTTCAGATTGGGGTTCTGAAGCGGCAGGTCAGGCTGGAGTTTGTTGCTGGGATGTTTGTAGCCTCCGGGAGCCGAGAGGAGACGGTCTCTGGAGGTTGGGAGGTGCAGAAGGAAGCCAGTTGGGAGAGTCCCATCCTCCAGTTGTAGCGAATTCTGACTGTCTGGAGAAGCCCGAAAGCTCACCAGCTTGTCAGAGGGCTCTGTCATAACCAACGCTCACAACAAGCTGGTTGGCTAGATCAGTAAGAGAGAGGAGGGAAATATCCAAGCCAGAACATCCTCCTAACTGGGTGGTGGGCATGAGGAGGGACAAGGGCAAGTTCAGAATCTCAGAGTTGGGTTAGATGCCTGTCTGACCCGTTTCTCTCCCAAAGCAGGGAGCTGGAAGAGAAGATACAGACCCTTATAGATGAATAGTTTTTTTTATCCCTGTCACACAAATAATTATACAAATAACTATGTCATTAACTAGATTGCTGTGATAAGCATTATGGGGGAAAGCAAAGGGGGCTGTGTTGGACTATAACACAGAGGTCTAACCTAGTCTTGAGAGGAGAGGCCACCCTGACAAAGGAAGTGACGTGAGACCACAGGGTGAGCTAGAGGTGTTCCAGATGAAGAGGAGGAAGGGCATTCCCTGCAGAAGAAGCGTCACAGCTGCAGGCCCCAAGGCGGTCAGTGGTTCAGACAATGGCAAGGGAAACGCACTGCAGGATGGGAGCAAGAGGTGGGTGTGATGATGGGAGATGCTTCAGGGAAGCCCGTGTGTGTGCAGAGCCAGGGGTCGGGCATCGGATGGAGGGCTTTCTGAGAGCAAACGGAAGCCATTTCAGGCTTGAGAGTGGGTTGACAGAATTTGATTTGCATGTTAAAAGTATCTTCTGGCTGCATATGGAGGCTGGCTTAGTGGGGCTAAGGTGGATGCAGGGAGGCCAGTGGGAAGCTCTTGCAAAAGATAATGGTCACTCGGACTGGAGCCGTCCCAGTGAGTATGTGATTACAGGGAATATTAAAAAAAAAAAATGACTCTAATTTACTTCTAAAAATTTTAAATGACAAATTACTTATTCATTATAAGTAATGAAAAGATTCTAAAAATGTCTAATGAAGAAGGTAATACTTTCCCCTTAGCCATCACCTTCCGCTCTCACCTGCAAAGTCTCACCAGGCTGACAAACAGGGGTGGCCTTAAACACCTTTCTTTCCTGTGCATCTAACCAGGGAGAGGTTGTATCTTAAATGGGGTGATATTACTTGCTACTCTGCAACCTACTTTTCTCACTCGACAGTACATCACAGACATCCTTTACAAGTCAGTAGCTGAAGCGCTAACTCATGTTTTAACCACTACATGATAGTCAACAGCTTGGTCATGTGACAATTTATTTGATCATTGAGTGACATTGATATTCAAATGGTCCAGTTTTCTGCCACCATAAATGATGCTGAAATTATAGTATTCTACTTCTATAAAGGTGACTTCCCTCCATAGAACACATTCTCAGGAAGAGGATTTCCTGATCAAAGGCAAGTGTATTTTTAATTTTAATAGATAGTGCAAGATAACTTGCTCATCATCAAACAAAAATACCCACTTTCTCCAATTTTTAGCAGCCTGGGACATTTTACTAAAAATTTTCTGTCAATCTAATGAATTAAAGTAATGAAAACTTATTTTGCTTTCATTTGCATTTGAGGGTCAGCATTTTATTAGCGATTTAGATTTCCTCAATTTGGAATGGTCTGTTCATAACCTCTTTTCCATTTTTCTCCTGGGCATTTTTTTTGTGTGTGTGTGTGTGTGTTACAATTTATAGAAATTCTTTGCATGTACAACATAGTTTCCCTTTTTTGTTGTTGTATATTTTGCATGTTTTTCTGGTAAGTTGTCTTTTTCCTTCTTTTTTGGTAGCTTTTACCACTGAAACTTTAAAAATTGAACCTATTGTAGAATATCTATCTTTTCCTTTGTTATCTTACAGGTATCTCCCACCAAATTTATTCATGTTATCCAAATCTATTCCATTTTTCTTTTTAAATTTCTTCTAACAGTTTCACTTTTATATGAAAATCTCTAGCCCATTTGGAACATAATCTTTATACTTAGGGGGGTAGGGATCCAATTTGTTTCTTCCAGATGGATGACCATTTATGATGGCACCATTTTAAAAACAACTTTATGGAGATATAATTCATGTGCCATACAATTCACCCATTTAGTATATTCACAGATAGGTGAATTCCCACAGTCACTTTTAGAACATTTTCATCACCTCGAAAAGAAGCCCATACACGTCAGCTGTCATTCCCCTATGACCCCTAGCCCCTGGCAGCAACTCATCTGCTCTCTGTCTCTACAGACTTCCCTGTTGACATTTCATACAAATGAAACACATGATGTGGGCTTTTGTGACTGCCTTCTTTCACTTAGCATGGTACTTTCAAGACTCATCTATTTTGTGGACGTATAAGTACTTCATTCCTTTTTATGGGCAAATAATATCCATTTGTCAGTTGACAGACATTTGGTTCCCTCCTTTTGGCTATTATGAACAATCGTGCTATAAACATTAATGTGGAAGTTGTTGTGTGGACATGTTTTAATTTCTCTGGGCTATATACCCAGGAATAGAATTGATGGGTGATATGGTGAGTCTATGTTTAACTTCTGAGTAACTTACCAGGCTGTTTTCCAAAGTGGCTGGACCATTTCACAATCCCACAGGCAATGTCTGAGTTCTGACTTCTTCACATCGTCACCAACATTTGTTATTATCTGACTTTTTTCATCTACTTTCCTAGTGGTTGTGAAGTGATATATTATTGTGGTGCGTTTCCAATGATGTACAGCATCTTTTCATTCATATTCCTTAAGGAAATCTATTCAGATGGTAGTACCAGTTATCAGTCTTTTTCTCTGAAGAATTGAAATGCAAGTTTTATTATACTAGCATATTAGATTTCTTTCTATATTTGGATTTGTTTATTGGCTCTTTGATGCTCTAATCCCCATACTGTTCAGATGATGGTGGCTTTGTAGTATGTTTTATTATCTAACTAGAGGCCCGATGCACGAAATTTGTGCAAGGGGCTCGGCCCTCGAAGCCCCAACTGCCCTGGCTTCGTTCCGAAGGTCGTCTCGATGGTCATTCTGCTATTTGGTTTAATTAGCATATTAGCACTTTATTATATAAGATAATGCAAGTTCTCTTCAACTAGTCTTTTTTTCATGTTTTCTTACCTCAGTACAGATATTTGTTTTTCAAATATACTTCAAACTAAATATTTTTACAGTTTTAACATTTTTATTTGAGATTCTAATAGAAATTCCATGAAATCTCTACATTAATTTTGAAAGGATTTACTTTTTATGAGAATAAGTCTTTTCTTTGAAACATGGCTATCTTTCCATATGTTCAAATCTTGTTTTATGTCCTTCAATATGATTTCATAACTTTCTTCAAAGAAGACCTTTGCCTTTGTGATGGTTGTTATTTTAAAATTATGATATTCCCGAGTATTTTATTGTTTTGTCACCATTGTAAGTGATCTGATTCTTCATTTCCATTTCTAATATATCATGTTATTTAGAAAAAAACAACTATAGATTTCTGTCTATTTACCCTGTATTTAGCTCCCTTCCCAATTATCTGATTTATTCTAATAGCTTTTAAACTAAATTTTATTGAAATTTCTTGTTATATAATCATATCATTTGCAAACAAACACATTTTTGTCCTTTTTAAAAGCTAGCTATTTGTTCTGATTATTTTCTCATCTTATTGAATTAGTTGAAATCTCCCCAAAATGTTGAATAATAGTGATGATAATGAGCATCCTATCTTGTCCTCAGTTGCTGGAAATAGCTTTTGATGGCTTTATATATTTGCTATTGGATGTTTGTAAATAGTCATTATTAACTTGAAGTAGATTTCTTCTATTTCTGTTTTGTTTAATATTTATTAGCAATACTTGCTGAATTTTATCAAATGATTTTTGGCATATATTACTATAATCATATTTTGTTCCCTTTATTTGTTATTTATAGTGATAAATTTCATGATTTGGAATTATGTTTGTGGTGTTAAAATAAACCCTGTATGGTGTATTCTTTTGATACTTTTCCCATACCTAGTGATCTAATTTCAGATTTTGTACTCGTTCAAACTGGTCTGTGACTTTGTTTTTCTTTTTTAATTCAGTCTTTATAAGGTTTGGGAATTAAGAAAATGCTTGCTCATAAAACTAATCAGAAACTTTAAACTTTTTTCTTATCCGGAATAATTTAAATCACATTAAAATTCATCTCTTTCAAAAGTTATATAAAGTTTATTTTAATATAATCTGTGGCTTATATTTTTACTTTATTCTTAATTAATGATAAAATACACATAACAAAATTTGCCATCTTAACTATTTTAAAAGACATAATTCAGTAGTATTAAGTCCATTCACATCGTTTCGTTTAATAAATTTCTAGAACTCTTTTCATTTTGTAAAATAGAAGCTCTATACAGAAACTCCCATTTCTCTCTCTCCTAGCCTCTGGAAAACACCAGTATACTTTCTGCCTTTATAAATTTGGCTATTCTAGGTACCTCACATAAGTGAAGTCATACTGTATTTGTCTTTTTGAGACTGGCTTGTTTCACTTAGCATAATGTCCTTAAGCTTCATCAATGTTGTAGCATGTGTCAGAATTTCCTTTCTTTTTAAGGCTAAAAAACATTCCATCATATGTACTACTATATACGACATTTTGTTTATCCTCTCATTCATTCATGGACATGAGTTGCTTCCACCTTTGGCTGTTGTGAATGATGATGCTATTAACAGAGATATGTAAATATCTCTTCAAGACCTTGTTTTCAGCTCTTTTGGGTATATGACCAGAAATGGAATTGCTGTATCATATGGTATCTTGTAATGTTTTAATGGCAAAATTTTCATTTATTTAAAAATCTCTTTTGTTTATTGGCCTACTCAGGATTTTAACTTCTATACTCAGTTTTTTGTCGTTTCCCACTTTGCTTGGAACTCATCCATTTCCTCTAGGTTTTCACATTTTATTTTCAAAGGCTTACACACATAATTGTTATGTCTTTAACCTTTCTGTACCTGTGATATATCTCTTTTCTTTTCTTAAAACCAATATTGCATTTTTTGCTTTTTTTTTTTTCCTTATCCAGGTTTATGGAAAGATTTATCTATTCTTTTGGTTGTTTTCTTTTGTTTCAAAGAACCAGGCTTACTAGATTTTAACTTTTTAAAAATTATTTTCTCTATGGTATTTTTATTTTCTGTTTAATTAATTTCTGATTTTAGCTTTACTAATTTCCTCCTACTTTCTTTGGGCTTAGTTTGTTCTCTTTCTAGTTTCTTAGATCAACTACCTAGTTAATTTGCTTTTTAAAATATTAAAAGTATTTAAGATACAACTATTTATGAAGACCCCTGTTATACTTATAATAAATATATAGAAAAAGAAGAAAAAAGCATTTAAGGCTATATTTTTTCCTCTGAGTACAGCCATGTTCCTTAAGTTCTGTACGGTATGCTGTATTCTCTTTTTCTTTACTAGTTGATTTACAATTCCAGTTTTGATCTGATTTAGGATCCACTAGTAATTCACTAGTAATTTAAGAAAATGTTTCTTAATTTCCAAGCAGTTTATGCTTGAATTTTGCTTCCTCCCCATCCCCATCAATATTGCCCTTCCTACTCCCTCTGAGTTTGCATTTGCTTGGTATGCCATTGCCCATTGTTTTATTTTTAGTTTTTGTCACCTTGTTTTAGGAGTATTTCTTGTAAACAGCATTTGGCTGTACTTTGTTTTTTGGTGTTTTTTTTTGTTTTTTTTTTACTTATTCAGACAATCTGTTTTTTGATAAGGAAATCAGTCTCTTCACGTTTAGTGTAATATACTATCTTATTTTATATATTTGTAGCTCTGCCCCCACCTCCTTTTTATTTATTTATTTTTTTACTTTTGTTGGCTTGGTTGAAATTCTGCTTTACATCCAGATTTCTGGTGACTGTTTTACTGATATAAGACAAAAGAAAGATTTGGGAAGAAAATCAAGGACTCCATTTAGATTTCAAAATGTGAGATGTCTTTGAGATGCCAGGTGGGCATACTTGAGCAGAACTCAAAGGAGTGATCCTGAGTGAAGGTCACACACACTGACAGCTGTGGATGGCACCAGGAGGAAGGGGTTCCTGGGCCGAGGACCCAGGCTGGGAAATGCCAACAGCTGAAGGTTGGATGAAAGAGGAGAAGCTGGCGATAAACAAAGACTGAGAGGAACGCCCCTGAGGTTAAAAGGAAAACCCAGAGAATGTGTAGACTAGGGAAGAAACATGTTTAAGACGGAAGGCATTGAATGTATTAAACCGGGGAGTTCCCTTTTTAATGACACAACCTGTAAAGGGCGCGTACTCTTTCACTAGGACGTGTCAGTATGTCACGCCCGGAGGACGTAATTTCATGTTATTTTTTATTTATTTATACTTAATGAAAATAAATGAAATATATATATATATATATATATATATATATATATATATATATATTCGTTTATTTATATATATAAAGCACAAAAAAAAAGGAAAACACAAAATTACAAAAAAGAAAAGAAAAGAATACCGACAAAAAAAAGTGGACACGTCGAATTAAAAAATTATAAATTTTACAAACAATGATAAAGATTACAAAAAATAGCTGACCGGTTTGGCTCAGTGGATAGAGCATCGGCCTTCGGACCTAAAGGTCCCTCCCAGATTTGATTCCGGTCAAGGGCATGTACCTTGGTTGCCGGCACATCCCCAGTGGGGGGTGTGCAAGAGGCAACTGATCGATATTTCTCTCTCATCTCATCGATATTTCTAACTCTCTATCCCTCCCCTTTCCTTCCTCTCTGTAAAAAAATCAATAAAATATTAAAAAAAGAAAAAGATTACAAAAAATATATACCATCCTTCTCGGGGCGCAACATATATTTCAAGGACTTATTCATACGTCCTACCCGTTCCCGATATTGTTTACGTTTGACTTATTTATAGGTCCCGCTCGGTTAACAGGTTAAAAGCTGACTGGTCAGAAAAGGTGAGACCCCAAACTAGTCCTTTAGTGATAGAAAAGTCGCTGGTGACTTTGGCAAACTTAAGGGCTGAAGCCAGTTAGGAGCAGGGGAGGAGACAGGGGAGGTGAGAAAGCATGACAACCAAGGAGAATAGGTAGCAAATTACCTCAAGTTGTGCAGTCCAGGGAGTTCCTTCGCTTGCTTGTTTTGGGTGAGACACCAGAGTTTGTTTGCTGCTGTGGTGAAAGGCCCAGCAGAATGAGAAGACGGAGGGGAAGGAAGAGCCAATGGAACACCTTGCAGGAGGTAGCAGGTAGACCAGAGCACATCCTGAAAGATAAGGCCTGGGTGAGAGGAAGACCACATTCTCTAATGCTGAAGGAGGGAAGGTGCATGTGACCAGGTGCCTATTGCAGAAGCAGAAGATGACGATGGGAGGCAGAAGGAGGAGGGCTTTCCTGTCTGATGGATTCTCTCACCTCAGTAAGGTAGGAAGTGATGGCATCTGCTGAGACTGGCATGGAACAGCAGGACCAGATGATTGGGGAGAAGAGAAGACAAATGAGATGAAAATCCATAGGAGAGCAAGCATGGCTCCAAGAGGCCCTCCTGGAGAGGAGGGGCAGTGAGAGCAAAGCCTTTGGTCTTCCTGGCATTGAGGCAGAGCTGCCCTATGAGTCTCCTGTGGAGCTCCACTGCCGCCATGCAAAGCTGGTGGTGGGGCTGCTCCCCTATTGCTCTGTTCCGGCCCATTCTTGCTCACACAGCCTTGCCCTGCATGCCTGTCATCTAGCTAAGACAGGTTGGAACTTAAAGACCATACATGCCGAGTGCCAAAGCTCACACATTCACAATAATTAGCCCCAAATTCTGATGCTCTGATTCTCCTCTTCAGGATCCTCCTCTCAAAAAAGTTGTGGGATCCTCTAAACATGCTTACACTCGTAACCCAAGTCCCCTCTGGACACCTACTAGATTCTGAGTTCTGGATAAAGTCATTTTCTCTCTAACAACCCCAGAGTTGGGAGGTGGGGTTGATAGGCTAGAACAGTGGTCGGCAAACTCATTAGTCAACAGATACCCAATATCAACACTACAACGATTGAAATTTCTTTTGAGAGTCAAATTTTTGAAACTTAAACTCTTAAACTTCTTCTAACACCACTTCTTCAAGATAGACTCGCCCAGCCGAAACTAGTTTAGCTCAGTGGAGAGAGCGTCAGCCTGCGGACTGAAAGGTCCCAGGTTCGTTTCCGGTCAAGGGCATGTACCTTGGTTGCGGGCACATCCCCAGTAGGGGGTGTGCGGGAGGCAGCTGATCGATGATTCTCTCTCTTCGATGTTTCTAACTCTCTATCCCTCTCTCTTCCTCTCTGTAAAAACATGAATAAAATATATATTTTTTTAAAAAATAGACTCGCCCAGGCCGTGATATTATGTGGAAGAGCCACACTCAAGAGCCTCAGTTTGCCGATCACTGGGCTAGAAGACAGGTGCCTCCTATATAATCAGAGCTGCTGCCCAATACTCATGCCATTGTATTGTGTGTATTCCATTCATGCGCTACTGCCAATGCCACAAAGCTGCTGACCCTGGCTGCTTTTGCCCTTCACGGCCCAACAGGGAGATAACGTTTTCTAAAAAACCTCTTTCAGGGGCGGATCCCACAGCAAAGTGGTAGGGCCCTGAGTGATCCAGCTTCTCATTCGCACCACTGCCCAAAGTGCTGACAGGAAGTAGGTCAGGCCCAGCTCTGCCTTTCCAAGGCTGGTGGCTCAAGTCTAGTTCCCCCAGGAGGGTCTCCTCACTGTCCCTCCTCCAGCCTGGCCCCCATTGGGAGCCTTGGTCCTTGTAGTAGGCCTGTCCCTCTCTGAATCTCAGTTGTGGATGGAGTTCAGTGTCTTTCACCAGGGCTTGGGGCCCCGTAGACATTCAGAGATGGAGCTGGGCATCTGTTTCAGTATCCCGACCACTCCCTAATGGCCAAGCTCTCTGAATTTTCTCTTTCTCTGTGAAAACCAGCAGGCTGGTCTTCTAAGAGTTCACACAGGCCCTTGGTGCAAGTGAGGGTGGGGGGAGGGGAGGCTGGCACTCACCCCTCAGGCTGGCTTCTCTAAGAGAACTCTGGCTAAGCACAAGTACCCAATGGCAGGGCCACACTAGTCCATGTGGTGCCTTTGTGCCCTCTCGGGTGGATGCAGTCCATGCCAAGCATATGGCTTGGAGAGCAAAGAGAGGGCAGAATTTCAGCTCCCTCTTGCCCTGTTGGCCAGGTGCCCTAGTGCAGGGAACAGCTGGCACCAATCTAGGCAGTGGCCATATGTAGCTACACAAAGAACTAAACAGTGTGGAGATCCAACTAGTGGGCTTCCAGAGGAAGCATGTGCCTGGGTCCTGGTCCCATGCCATCCAAAATCCTGGAGAAAAAGATAGTGTCCAAAGCTCTCTCCTTCTGAGCCTTCATTCTTATATCTAAAACCCTCCCCTGCCTCTGCAGCTCCCGTTTTCTCCAGGGACCCCGTGTAGGTTCTTGATAGCACACCTGTCCCCACTCCAGAGGAGAGCTGAAACCAGGCTCTCAGCGGCTGATCTTATGCCCCAGGACTCGATGGAATAATCTACAGTCCACTCATCCACTCAGCAACCAAGCCTTCCCAAACAGACACCCTCTTAGCAGCTGAAGGACGTAGGGGAGACGTTTCCTTGGGACTGGAGAGGTGGGCAAGGGCTTTCTGAGAAAAGGCTGCTAAAGGAAGAGTCACTGGAACAGGAGCCTGCAAGGTGTATTGAATTACAGCAAACCAGTCCAGAGGGGCAGGAATGTAAGCTTTCATTTTATTAAACCTTACTGGAGTGTGTTTTCCCCATTGATTTTAGAGAGAGTGGAAGGGATGTGGGGAGAGGGAGAGGAGAGGGAAACATAGATGTGAGTGAGCCACATCAATCGGTTGCCTCCAGCACGCACCCCAAACAGGGTGGGGATCCTGCAACCCAGGTATGTACCGTTGACTGAAATTGAACCCGTAACCCTTTGGTTTGCAGGCCAATGCTCTAGTCACTGGGAAACACTGGCCAGGGCAGAATGTAAGATTTTTATTGCTCAATAGATATTGAATTAAAGTGAAGGGTCGTGGTGCTCACAAAGGCTTCTCCAGATCTCATGAAGGGCCTGAAAGCCTATATAATAAAAGCCTAATGTGCACATTGAGCAAACGACAGAACGATTAATTGCTATGATGGGTACTGACCATCAGGAGGCAGACAATCAATAAAGGAGCTGCCCCCAGCCTGCAGTCCCCAGGCCAGCCAAGATGGGTCCTTCCCTCAAAATTGCCCTACTGGTCACCCCACAGAGGGAGGCGATTGGTGGCAGTGGCAAGGGGCAGGGCTGATGAGCGGGGGTGTGCCAGCGGAACCCCACGATTGCCCTGCCAGTCACCCTGATCGCCATCCAGGCCTGGGAACCCTACCAGTGCATGAATTTTGTACACCGGGCCTCTAGTGATAGAATACATAGTTAGGGCTTTGTCAGTGGACAGTGGGGAGCCATGAAAGATTTTTTGAGCGGGAGAGTAGCAGGGTCAGATCTGGGCACCAGGAAGATGACTCTGGAGACGTGTGCAGGATGGTGAGGAGGAGACTTCCCAAACCTGGGCACGGCATGGCTATTTCCAGTGCTAATGGGAGACTGCAAACAGCAGATTTGGGAGATCATTCTGAAGAACACCTCTGAACACTCCCCTTTCCATCACTGCACTGGATGTAATCCATTCGGTCATGTCACACCCTTTCCCGGATACTGCGTGGGTCCATATGCAAGGATGGAGGCGGGCAGGAGGAGTCAGGAGGAGCTCTCCCTCCCACTCCCACTCCCACTCCTCTGGACCCCTCAATCAGAATGTGCTTTTGTAAGTAGGGGCTTGGGGACAGCATCAGGGTGACAAACTGTGCCTCCCGCAGCAATTAAATTTTTAAAAAAGCTGCTATGGAAGGAGCGAATATTAGTTTCCTGATTTATAAAGCCAAATGGATTAAGCTCATTCATTGCCCGAGGAAACAAAAAGGAAATCTTCAATACCTCTGTGCACATTGAGAGCAGGAACAATGCCGGTCTTTAGAAAGCAGAAACCTAATTTGGGGGAATCAATTACCCTCTGTGTCCCTGCTTCTGCGGGCTCTCTCCCTCCTCTCTCTCAATAGAGATTTCCTGGGAGGCAGAGTGTGGAGAAGTTGGCCAAGCATAGGACACCCTTGGCTCAGCCTTGCAGACAGGAGGCTAAGAACTAGGCACAGGGTGAATGGAGTTGGGCCGGGTGTGCCTGGGTGTCAGGCACTTGTGGGGATGTGGGTGAACGGGTGCAGGGCGCCGGAGGGCTTTGGAATAAAAGTGGAGAGTGGGGAAATATTAGATGGAAACCTTGGGTTTATAACTAGGGGACCAGTATACAGATGGGTGATGTGTGGGGGGAGGGGTGATGGGGAGGGGTCACTGCTCCAGCCAGGCTCCAGCGTTACCCACCCATCCACTGTCTCCTGATCTTCCCCGGTTTCTCCTCTGCGGTCTGTCTGCACTTTCCTCCGTGGGTCCGAGCGTGCCGTGGGCAATGGTGGATCAATTATGAATAAATAAATAAATAAATAAATAAATAAATAAAGGGGGCAGAGGCGCCTGGGACAGTCGCCCTGGAGTCACATTCCCAAAGTCACACACAGAAGCCAGCACTCACACAATCTCACACAGCCCTGTGCTGGGTCCCACACCCTGGCCCGCAGTGCCCAGACCCGTAGACACATCCACCCTGATGCACGCCTACAGCCCCGGCGCCCCTCCCCCCCCCCATCACCACACACCCACAGAGCCCCACGCTCACATCCGCGGGGTCCCCATCTCAGAACCGGCATCCCCAAACTCCCACCCGCAATCGCACCCACTCTGCCACCCCAGGCGCATCCATCCCCAGCTCACACACCCCCAGCCCTCACTCTGTGGCATGCGGACACACACACACACACACACACACACACACACACACACACAGAGCCGCTCACACACGCACACACTCTGGCTGTGCTTTTGTGTTTTGTCAGAATTAATGAGAAAAGTTCCCGTGCCCTGCGGGTAATTAGTGTCCTTGGAGTTAAATAAGCTAATGGCGGGCACCTCTGGCCCAGGCAATTATGTTTGTGTATTGAATAATTGATTCAAAGCGGGGGGAAGGGCCGCTAATCAGATCCGAGCATAATGAATTGATTTAATTAACAGGGGGATCGGAGGGGCCCTGGGAAACGCAGGCTGCACTCCGCTGCGGCTGCGGCGAGCGCGGCGGGCGCGCAGGGAGGACGGGAGCGCGGCGCGGCCGGGCCCGGGAGAGGCAGCGCGCCCCGCTCCGGCGATCCCGGCCTGACGGACCGACGGACCGACGCACCCCCGCCCCTCCCGCCCCCGCCTTCCCCCGCCCCCGTCCGCGGGGCCGAGCTCCGGGCGCCCGCCCGCCCGCCCGCCCTCGTCCGTCAGCGGCTGCAGCTCGCGAGGCGCGGAGCCCGCGGGGCCGGCGGAGCAGAGCCGGCGGCGGAGGCGGACTCGGAGCCGCGCGCCCTCCCTCCGCGTCCTGGGCCCGCGCGGGCTGGAGCCGCCGGGGGACCATGGTGTTGGACCCGGGGGACGGTAGGTGCCGGGGATCGCGCGGGGCGCGGGGTGCAGGGTGGGGGGGAGCGGGGGGCCTGCCGAGGCCACCCCGCGTTCGGCCGCAGCGCCCCCGTGCCAGCCCCATCGGCTCCGGGCGCTGGGCGGCTGCCGGGAAGCGCGGCGGCGGGACTGGGGGGGGGGGGGGGCGGGGGGAAGGAGGGGAGAACGAGGGTGCCAGGCCCGGCCCCCCGAGGCTCCGCAGCGGCGTTAGGAAGTCCCACGGGCCACCCCAAGCCAGCCAGCCAACCCCACACGCTCCGGCCGAGAACTTTCTCCCTGGCTCTTGCCGCCTCCCGGGCACCGAGAGCGCCTGTCCTCTCCGCGCCTCCCCGCAGTGCCCGCCGACCCCCAGCCCCCCAGCCTCCCTCCTGGGGTGTCTGCATGCCCCCAGTTTTGTATCGGACTGTGAAATGGTTCTCCCGGGGAGATGCCCTGAGAACCTGGGCTTGAGGCTGGAGTCAAACCAGCATGGTTCTGAGGTTCCTGGGTCTGGAACTTCTAGCTGTGCGGGATAGGTGACATTGCTTCACCTCTGGGGGGACTGGAGCGGGCGCTCACCATCAGTCTTGCCCCCCCTTCCTCCCCCCCCCTCTACCTAGCATGATAGGAGGTGCCCTGCGGGCTATGGACCATATATCCAAAATATCAGGGGGCGGATTTATCTGGAAGCTAATGAAGTTTAAGCTTCATTTTGGTGATCTTGCGTTCCTTTTGTTGAAGAATCCTCTTTCCCCCAGTTGCATAAGTAAGTTTGGCTCTCACAAAATCTGGATCCAGCCCCGGGTCCATGCTAACGGCCAGTCTCTCAGGCCCGCTCACAGCCCCACTGGCCCATCCACCCTCCCCAGGTGCTAGGAGCTCCTGGGTGCCTGGGAGAGGAAGCCCTGCGTTGGAAGGCTAAGAAATGCTGGGCTGGGAGGCAGCTGCTGGCCTGCAGGAAGGGTCTGGCTGACTGGCCTTTCTCTCTGGCTCCCCTAGTCCCCTGCCCTACCTACCACCTCCTTCTATGGTGAGCAACTGGCATGGTTTGCCAGGTCCACCCCGTTTGAGCATGGGAAGTCCTACATCCTGGGCCATTTGATCAATCCTGGGCAGCCTGGGACAGTTGGACAGCTTACATCCGCAAGCTCTCAGAGCTGTGGTGCAGGGATGGATTAGCCTTCTGCAAGGGGGTGGGAAAGAGAGACTTGTTTTCTGGGGTGCAGATTGGGTCTAAGCCTCCGCAAGGCCTGATGGATTATAGCTTCAGCTCCTAGAAGGCCTGTCCAGGGCTTCCAGAAACCAAAGGATTTGGAAAAGCGTGCACTTCGCCACTCTAGCTGGTTGCAGTTTCTGTGCACGGGCTGCTTTTGTGTGGCTAGGGGGCAGGGCAGGGCATCTGAATGTGGCCAGTGGGCGTCCTGGTGGCACTGCAAAGTCTATAGGTTCACTGTCTTGTCAACTGTGGTAGCCGCAGGGAAGGGGCCCTTGTCACTTTGAAGACCTCTCTGAGCATCACTTGCAAAACCAGTTTGTAAGCCCCTGTTGAAGACAGTCGCAGTGTGTTGGGAGCGGGCCTCAGGTGCAGGCATATCTGACAGCCTCCACTGAGGAGATCTGGAATATCTGGTCTGCCCGGGCCCTCGGGCGCCACGTTTTCCCGCTCCCTTCCCACTCCCAATGCAGGAACCCTTCCTCAGGACCTCCCTCCCAGGTGCAGTGACAGACTGCTGGGACCTGCCCAGAATGTTGTAAGGTGGCCAGTAATAACCCCTTTCTCCTCGCGGTAATCTTGGGGGCTGATCATGTGGCTCCCCAGAGGCATGTCAAGGGCATTCTGGAGCACTGTAGGTGGTAGTGTCCGAGGGAGTGCATTCTCATCACCTGTGGAATGTGTCCGATGCAAGCTACCCCCTCCAGCCCCAGGGGACCTGCGGATTCCACCCTGGTGCTGTGGGTGGGGGTGAGCATGGTCACAGGAATTACCTGCCTGGCCAACAGTTACCCATGAGCTGAGAGGAAGGCCCCTGGACGAGTGAGGGGCATGTCTGCCTCTGCCAACCCAGCAGGCCCCTTCCTGACCATCCAAACCCTCAAGGCTTGCTGGGTAGCTCTGTGCACCAATCTCTACGGAGGCCCCTTTCCAGATCAGGGTGGCAGCTCAATGCTCACAACTGGGGGGTGCAGAGACAGCCACTTCTGGGTACAAGCAGTCCTTCACACACAGCACCAGTCCCCTACTGACATACCCAGCCCGTTTCCGTAGTCCACCCCTTAGCACCCAGGCCAGCTTCAGTCCCTGAGTGGGCACAGAGGGCTCCTGCCTCCCCAAAGGGATGTTGGCCATGTGGCTGCTAGCTGGTTACCTTGGAGGCTGGGAGAGCTGGTGTTGGGACCACGTCCCAAGCACAGCACATGGAAAAGACAGGGGAGAAGTGGCCCCAGCTGGTCAAGTCCTGGTTTGTGGGTCAGGGCCAGCCCCTGGAGGTGAGAAGAAGCTGTCCTGGAGGTCACAAGTAAAGCAAGATTGCCCAGAGGTGTCTACAAGCAAGAAGCTGCCCCTTGCCAGCCTGCCAGGCCCATTGCTTGTTGCACCGTCTGGCCCCCAGCTCAAATGGGGGTGTGTGTGAGGGGCTGGCACTACATGAACCAGTGGCAGCAGAGCCAAAGGCTCCCTCAGGCCCTCAGGGTACAGCTCCGGCTGCCGTGGCAGAGGAGAGATCAAGCCCACAGTCCTGAGGGATGGCCTGACGGAGCAAGATGATATATTTAATACCAACTATACTCAAGGACTATTAGGATTAAGTATTCAAGATGAAGAGGAAAGCAAAACCCTCTGAGCTGCAGATGAGGCATCTCATTAGGAGCCGCCTCGCTCCTGTTTTCCCAAAGCCCGGCTTCCCGCTGCAGCACGGCTCCCGCTCCTCCTTTCCTCAGCCCTGTCAGGCACCGCCATCGGGCCTCCAGGGCTTACAGGGCACAGCCTGGCCTCCAGGTCTCCTTTGGACTCGGGAAACCCCCTCATGGTCTGGGGTGCCACAGTTTGCAAAGCACATGCACATACAGTATGCCATCTGATCCCCACCGAAACCTTGGGAGATAGAAGAGCAGGTCTCCGTGAGACCCAGAGAGAGAACGTGGTTTGCTAAGCCACTGATGATAATAGGTAGAGAGGGTGTGACGTCCCAACTGGTGGTTCTTGGCCACTCCAGGGATTTCGGCTCCCTTCCCCTTGCCTGGGTCTAGTCCTCAGGAGGACTACCAGGATTGAGCCTTGGACATATTTGTCTGGAGCCCTCCATGGGCTGGGGAAAAAGTGATTAAGATTTCCATCCCACCCTGGAACTCTGTCCTGTCAAGAGAAAGCGTGCTTGGTTATTGAGTGGCCTTCCTGGAATTGGCAGCCTGGGCACCACCCCCAGGGCTCTGGGGAGACAGGGTTCCGGGGGAAAGGAGCTGGACACTGTCCCCCTCCTGCCTCTTGAGGTACAGAGCAAGAACTGCGAGATCTGTAATAGCAGGAATCTTTGCTTTGCTCACTGCCGTGTGTCCCCAGTGCCTTAGAACAGGGCTCGGCACATAATACATGCTCAACCAACAGTGGTAGAATGAGAAAAGCTTTCAGTGCCATGCTGTGCCTGCTCAGGGAGAAGTTAAGACAGGATCCAGGTTTCTGTGGAATCGGGATGCCCTGTGAGGGAAGGGGCTGCTGGGGTAAAAGGTGTTCCTGTGACATTCACAGTGGAAGAGTTTGTGCAAGGCATGGGGTTTAACTTTGCCAAAAGGTCCAGGGAATAACCAGAAACCCCGGGGGCAGAGCAAGTAGGAAGAGAGGGTAGGAGGTCAGAGAAAGATTTTCCTGGTGAGAGGGGAGCAGAAATCAAGGCTGGGAAGCTGGGAGTGACAGACAAGGGGTCCTTCAGACTAATCTCCAGGATGAGGACCCAGGGTCCTGCCTGAGCGGAGCCGCGCGCCGAGCTGGGGCCGAGCGGCCTCCAGGTGGCGCTGCGGAGCCGGCAGCCGCGGGTTTCCACTCCCCATTAACCCGGAGGAAGGAGGGGAGGGGGGTGCTCTGGAAAATGTGTGCATTTATTCAGTAGCAGGAGTGCAAACCTCATACATTGAGAGAGAAAGGCAGCGGGAGACAGCCGCCGAGATTCCCCCCATCTCTTTGAATATAATTTTAGATTGAGATTCAGATTAAATCCGAGGGGAAAACACTTTATGAAGCTGAAAGCCAGTGTCGTTGGCAGAGCCCGGGTTATGAGCTATCAAATGCAATTACATTAAGACAGATTATACTGGGCAAATTGAGCCATTTAGAAGGTGAGAATCAAAGAAACGGCTCTGATCCTCTCTTCCCCTTCTCTCTCTCTCACCCTCCTCCTCTCTCTCTCTCTAAATTGCAGTTCGTAGTTCCTTCAATTCTGAGGCACAAAAGTAGGTGAGACGGCTTTTGTATCTGCGAAGTGCTTCGCTCCTGAATGTAATTCTAGCTGAGTGCAATCTAGGTTAAGAGCCGGACAAGCGGGTCATTAGAGCCCGCTCGCCGCTCGCTGCCCGAGGACCGGCCTCCCCGCCGAAGCGCTCCGGGAGTCGGCGCCCTTCTCCCGGCCGAGCCGAGCCGCGGCGGCTGGACACGGAGCGCCCGAGATGATGGTGCTGGACAAGGAGGACGGTAGGTGGCGGGCGGAGGTCCGATGCGGGGTACCTCCCCCCTTACACCAGGGTGCGCGGGAACACACGGCGGGGGTACGGGGGGCGCGCATCTGCCAGGCTGGGCTGGGATCGCGGTGGGAGCGCCATGGGTGTGGGGGGCCCAAGGCCATGGGTGTGGGGGGCCGGGCGGGGGCGGGGGCGGGGTAGGGGCGGGCAGGACCTAGGGGGACTGGGGAGGAGAGGGGGGAGTGAGTCAGTCCCTGGGTGCGGGCTCCCGGGCCGGGGCAGCGGGCGGGCGGGCGGGCGGGCAGGCGAGCTTTGCGCGGGCCAGAGGCTCCGGCTCCCGTTAGATCTCCGTGCAGCGGTGGCAGCGGCTCATGCAGAGCGTTTCGTCTTGCGGCTGCTCCTCTCACCGCAGCCATCACCCTGGCGCCGCCGCCACCGCGTAACTCTAGAGGGTGCTGAGCGCTGGGCAAATCTGTGGCTTCTGGAAAATCGGGCTCCAGGGCTTGCGGCGAGCCGCGCGCTCGGGAGGAGGACACCCGCCCTGGGGTGCCAGGCGGGCGAGGGGAAGGCGGGCTGGACCCTTGGGGAGGTAGCTCCCCACAAGGATGAGGTGCCTCCTGCAGCCTCCCGGTCTCCTGGGCGCGGAGACCGGAGTTTGGCCCAGAGGAGGAAAGTGTCGCGCTACCGGCTGGTGGCACTCCGGTAGGAGTGGCCCGCGAAGGAGGATCCTGACCATGGACCTGCCGTGGCCAGGATCCTCGGGGCTCCTCAGAGGTCAGAACGGAGGGGGTCCGTGGTTGCTGTAGGCCACTAGCAGGTGGCCCCTCCGACTCCAAAGCCTTCCTGATTGGGGATGCCCTGCACTGAGCGTCTGGTGTGCACAGGAGAGGTTGGAGAACCCAGTCCCCCTCGAGGGTAAAACCAAGTGGGTGTCCTGTGACCCAAGCACAGCCCCCAGGGTCCGAAGAGAGGCCGCCCCCCGGCTGTCCCAGGCCCTCCTGCCCCGGAGGTGAGGGTGGCTCCATGTGTTAGCTGTAGGGAGAGGTATGTCTGTGTAACAGTTGGCACGCAGGCTGCTACTGGGAAGGAGCTGGAAGGTGGGTGTTCTGCGAGTTGGGGCGACTGTGCTGGCATCCTCTGACCTCCTAGTGAGTCTCCACTGGGCCTGTGCCCTCTGCTCACCCGGCCAACGGTGCTACTGACAGGGTCGCTTGGCAAATACTTGACGTTAAGTCCCTTGCTCAAGGTCACCCAGGAGGTTCGCTTTGCTGCTACCACGTGCTGATGCCCCTAGATTCCCCTTGACCTTCTGAGATCCCCAGCCGGGAGGGGCAATTGAAGTGTCTGGCCTGAGGGTGGCAAGTGCAGGAGCCCTGTGGCCAGTAAGCCCACGAAGGCTGATTCTCGGGTGTGTGTGTGTGTGTGTGTGTGTGTGTGTGTGTAGTAAGAGATGAGGAGGGAACGCAATGCTTCTGTCCACAAGAATCCATTGGCCCGCGCCTAGCTGGGGTGTGACATCCGCCTCCTGTATGCTCTTCTCTCTCCGGGGACCCCTTCCCCGGAGCCCTGTGGGGGCCATCCGAGGACTGGGCTGCTCTCGTGGTGTATGGGACGAAAAGAAGGACTCGGGCCGGGCCGCGTGGGGAGGAAGGAGGCCTTGCGTTAGCCCCTCTTGTTTCTAACTCGCTGTGTTAGCTCAGACCAGTCATGCTTACCTCTAGACTTCATTCTCCCGCTTGGTGAAATGCGGGGACCTCGCCGCGAGGAGCCAGCGCCGGGGTCTCACTTGGTGCCGGGGGTACGCTCACCGTGGGAAACACGTGGAAGTCTGGATGTGTCTCTAGGTCCAAGCCAGAAATCCAGAAGGCTGGGCCCTCTATTTGGGAGGCCCCAGGCAGAGAGATGGACCTCTCGGGGGTGGCTCTCTGTCCAGGCACCCAGAGTGCTGTGGGCTCTGTGATCCTAAAGGCGTTCCGATGAGCCCTGCAGTGGGAATGGCTCTCTGGAGGTCCTTTGAGCCAGTGTCCTGCCTCCAGCCTGCAGTGCACGCCAACCGCCCCAGACGTGTGTTTCCTCCAAGCTTGGGGCAGAGAGCATGTGGTGCCCCTCAGTGCCCCACCTTGTCCAGTCTGAACAGTACGGCGCCCGCTTTCGTTGATGCCAGTGAGCTCTGGGGCCCATGACAGCACAAGGCATGCGGACAGCCAGAGCCCCGAGGAGCACTGGGTTCTTGTCCTGCCCGGAACTGTCCCCGCAAAGTAACCTTTCTGCTCATCAATCCACCCTCTGCTCCCTGCTGGAGTCTGGCCTCTCCAGGTTCCACAAAACCTTGAAGCTGGCACCTGTCATTGGGGGAGGGAGAAAGGCTCTGGATGCGCTCACCTGCCCTTCTAAACCTGCTGCCTCCTTTCTCCCCAGCACGCATGCCCTCTCCGCAGGTGGCCGTGTGGGCTGGGTGGCAGCATTGGCCCCCGGGGGTGGGTGTTCCTCGGGGCGAGGTCCCTGCACCCTTTGTCTGGCTGCAGCAGGGACTGGGGGCTCTTGTTAACCACCCCCAATGCCTTGTCTCCACCTGACAGCTTCTTGTCGGAAGAGGCCGGGGCCCCTCTGGTTGAAGTTGGGTCTGCCAGCTGCCACGGACCAAAGCTCTTGCTCCGCTGGGCTGCTGGGCTTTCATGTTGCACTTCTGAAAGATAATAAAATATCAATCGCTTTGCCGTGGCAACGGGTTTAAGAGACTTTCTGAAGTATTGAATCGTCAGGAAAAAAAAATTTTTTTTTTTTTGCTTTTAAGCACAGTGCATTATTAATAAAGTAATCCATTAGGTCGAGCAGCGAAGGGCCACCACAGAGAGGAAAGATCTGTTTTGCAAACGGTTAAACTTCGGGTTTTATGATTAATTGCTTTCATTTGGACGCTTGCTCTTGGCCTCGCCATTTCCACTTTACTGGAACCCAGGGTCCAGGCTCTCTCAACGCCGTCGGGTCTGCCTGTCAGCAGAGGAAGCCCAGCTCCCCCTTTCCCGGAGAAGCAGCCCTCCGTTCCCTGGCACCTGCGCTGGGACGGGCACCAGGCGGTGGGCTTTCCGGTGAGGCTTCAAGCCCTGAGGGGGAGCAGAGAGCTACTGTCCTGAGTCCTAGGAGCCAAATTAGCTTGTGGAGGAGAGGCCCGGGGGTAGGGGCAGAGAGCAGAGGGTCCAGGCCACCCCAAGAACAATGAGAGCCTTGGATTGCGGGGGAATGGGCAGGAGAAGATGCTGGGGATACCCTTTTAGGGGGTGCTGGTGTGTCCATGCCGAAGGGTGGGTCTGGGTGTCAGCCGCCTCCTCAAAGGCTGGGGTGACCACGGGAAGCAGCGAGCAGGCTGTAGAACCAAAAGCCAGACATGATTCCTAGAGCATTTTTAATAAGTAAAAATGCCCAGGGAGCGTGGAGCTGGCCTGGGAAGGACCAGACAGCGAATCTTCAATTGTTAATGACTGCCGTGAGCACAGCCTCTGCAGCTGATCCATGAGGGCAGGCTCTTGGCTCTGCTTGGGTGCTGAGCTGCAGGACCTCCTGGGATATCCCATTGTGCTCTGGACCACAGAGGGTCCTGGGGGCCTTCCCTGGCCTGGAGCAGAGGCAGGGAGTGGGCCCTGGCACTGTTCCACAGCAGAGATCCCAGCAGGTCAACAGGAAGGTGGATCCCAGCGGGCACTACTGCCTCCTGAGGCCTGGGAAAGGCCTTGGAAGGCTGGCAGGGTGGGGATCCGGCCTGGCACTCGGAGGGTCTCCATCTGCACCTACCATGCCCGCCTGAGCAGCAGCCGCCTCCTCACGGCTGGGAAGGAAGCATCGCAAGTCTTGAGCGGCACGCACAGCCACTTCCCCTTCCTGCCCAAGGGTGGGAGTCTGTAAAGACGGGTCTCCTCCACCCCCTCTCTGAGCGCGGGTTAAGAAGCAGGTGCTCCTCTCTGTTCCCGGCTCTTTCCATTCACTTGCCCACATGGAGCACTGAGGCGGGGGACAGGGAAACAACATAAATTGGTCTGTCGTCCAGAATCCATGTCTCGCTAATGTACCCAGATTAACTCAACTGTAAATTGTCTCCTTGGATGGCGGTGTCTCGCTAAAAGTTTCCCATATGATTCATGATTTGGATTGCTTTTAACGGCTATTGGCCAAGCAAGCCGGTGACTGTACAAGGTGATGCAATTGGCATTAGCGAGGGGAGGCACGGGAGCGTGTAATGCAGTCAATACTGCATTAACTACTGATGCCCAATTACAGGGAGCGGGAGAGAGCCTTTCAGGAGCATTAGGACGGGGAGAAGCTGAGATCACCGGCCGCCGCTCGCCTAAAAGCTTCACCCTTTGCGTGCCGGGGTGGCCACGGTGCTGGCGTGGCCCGTCGCTTGGCCTTTGTGGCTACAAGAGCTGCTTTTCTCTCCCGCCACCTCTCTCTCTCTCTCTCTCTCTCTCTCTCTCTCTCTCTCTCTCTCTCTCTCTCAACGTGTCCCACGAAGATGCTTTTAGCACATTAGACATGTGTGTGTTCCTAGACCCAGGGCCTGCCTCTCGTTACTCCGGAGAATGGATTCCCCACCCCACACGGTGTCCCGGAGTCAAACCCAGCAGCTGTGCTACCGGCTTCTATGTAAGGACCCCCTCGGCAGGCCCAGGAGTTCTATTCTGGCCTTTCTGCCTTGGAACCAATGAATGATGTCCAACATCGGTGGCCGACCCTCGGAGGTCATGGGCGGAGACACGAGGTTCCGGCTCGGTGCAGTTGGGCTGCTGGCAAAGGCTGCTGAGGTTGGGAAGTGGCAGTGGTTGGACAGGCTGGCCTTCTTTGAGCAGAAGACAGAGCTGGGGGGGGGGGGGGGGGGGCTGATGGGGAATTGACCCAAGCTGTGCTGGGGTTCTTAGCAAGTGCAGGCCCTGCCAAGCTGCATCCCAACCAAGGCAGAGCTGTCCCCAAGTAGTCAGGAAGTCAAGGCTGTTGCTTAGTTCTATCTCTAGGGGCTAGAGGACCTCCTAAGGACTCTTGATCAGCAGTGTTAGGAAGACAGGAAGGAGTTAGGGAAAAGCGGTAAAGAAAAAGGCATGGGTACCCCAGTGGGCCAGGTACTATTGGACTGGCTGCCATCTTTACCATCCCGCTAAACTCTGCAGGCCCAATATGTCCATGGATCCCAAAGCCATGCCCACCCAATGTTGAGACTTTATACCTTCTCATCTTTACGATGAGAATAACCACAACTGACTGGCTAGATTGTTATCAAGATTAAATGAGATAATGTCCACGTACACACCTGATAAACCAGGGAGGCTCGTGTCTGTGGGAGGCGACATCGCCTTCTGCACAGCGACAGTGTGATCTGAAATAACCTGTGCCCGGTTGGTGCCTTGTTCACTTCTGGGCAGTGGGACATCACCTTCCCTCTTGCAGTTAATTCATCTGTCATGGCCACCAGTCACTGCTGCCCCGGAGGCAGCCTGGCTCCACTGCTCACCACTCCCCAGATTTCCAAGGTGACTAGCATCAGGGGAAGAAGCCTCCAAGATCACTGCTTGCAGGTCCCCCACATTTGTAGGGGAACAGTTGAAGCACAAAGCAGGCAAGTAAGTTGCCCCAAGTTATGTTGGGAATCACAGCCTAGAGCTTCAGCATCTTTCAGGTCCCATGTCCAGCTGCCGTACCCTCTTCCCTGGCCCCAAATGCATGGTCAGAATGGGTGACAGAGAACCCTAATGAAAAGGAACATCAGCTGGCCAGGTGTAATGTGCCTGGGCATCCCAGTCATGGCCCTGGCCAGCCTACTGACAGCCCAGGGCATCTTTGCCTCTCTGCCCTTGCTCGTGTTGACCACCTTGCCTGGCATTCCCTTTCCCCTTTGGTTGGCCTTCTAGGAGCCTATAGGTGGCCAAAGTCATTCCAGAGTCACATCCACCCAACCTAGCAACAAGCTCGTCTCTCATTGGGTGGAGTGGGTTTACTTTTTGTTCTTAAACAGGAACTCACAGCGGCTGACACAACTGGAGCAAATTAAAAGCAGATGGTGTGAGAGGCGTAAGCAGCTGGTCCAGACTGCAGGAGCCGGTTGGCTCCCCAATTCCTATCTCCTGGCCCTTCCTGACTGGGTTTCAGGTGCAGCCTGCTGGCATGATTCAGGAGGCCTGGATTCTAGTCCCAGTTAACTGCCATGTGACTTCAGACAACTTATTGGGCCTCAGTTTTTCCATCTCTACAATGGGAACCACACCTCATGGGCACCCAGTGTCCATGTACACATTTGATAACCCAGCAAGCTTCAAGCCTGTGTGAAGTGCATTGCTTTCCACAGAGTTACAGTATGAGCTCTTTCCCTCTTTGGACCTTAGGGATCATAAAAACATAATAGCTGTCATTTTACTGGACCCTTACTTAAAAGTAAGATGTCATGCTATGGATGTGTATCAATTCGTTGTTGCTGCCTAAGTAACCACCTCAAAACTCAGAGGTTCAGAATAAGCATCTGTTTAGTTATTGGGTTGCAGTTTTGGGGTTCCACTCATGCCTGGCTGATAGCTGATCAACTGGATGCTAGGGGTGCCAAGATTGCATGTCCCTCATCCAGCAGACTCTTCCAGCTTGCTCCCGTGGTGGAGACAGGTGTGCAGGAGAGAGAGTGGACACTCACAAAACTTTCTATGGACTAGGTTTGGCTCTTGGAACATTGTTGTTTGGCCAAAATACATCGCAAGACCAACCTCAGCTCAAGGGGTGGGGAAATGGCTGATACCCTTGGAGAGACCAGGTGAAGGTCACATTGCACAGGATGCGGGTACCCCAAGGGGTAGAGCGTCGGGGCCATTTCTGTACTCAAAATGTCTTCCAGGTATAATTTCATTCAATATCCTTAACCACCGTTAGGGACAGCCACTGTTGTGATCTTGACCTGACAGATGAGAAATCTGTATGAAGAGGCTGTGTCATGGGGTCACAGGTTCCACACAGCTCGCAAGTCCAGAGTTGGGCTGTGAACCCAGGCTGCCTGACTGTAGAGTATGTAGGGGCGGAGCCAGTCAGTGGGTGCCTTGGGAAGGTGGTGAGGGAGGCTTGCTAATAGGGGGTGGGAGGAGTGTCTGTGCTGCCATGTGAGCCCTGGCCTCTTCCTTCGTGGACCAGGGGGAGGGGGGCCATAAGGACATCAGCCCCCACTGCCTTCTCTGGCTCTTCTTCTCTGTCCTGCAGTAGGGGTAGGTGTGAAGCTCTCTGGTTACAGGAGCTAGCTTCCACCTGGGCATACGTGCGGAAGTGGCCAGGCGGGACTCCATTCATTGGTTAGCCCCTCGCCTCAAAAATGAGGCTGTAAGTGGGCTGGCGAGAGGCCTGTGTGTACATTCATAAACCAGCTGATTGAAAAGCAATATTTCAGATAAATACAAGCCGGCGATCTATCAGTGGTTGTAATAAAACCCAGGCTTCAGGCTGTGATTTTATTTTGAAATAATAAGAATTGCTTGATTCTTTTTACTTGAGTTACCATGGTAATTCTGGCATGGAGCAGTGTTATATTGATTTAGAAAGTGGACAGTAATATTTCTTTTGTGTTATTCTGTTTCTAGGCCCTGATTTCTAATTTCCACTTTGAGATTACTTTTATAAATTTCTTAAGTCCTTCCACTTTTTTTCCCCCCTCTCACAGTATAATTTTCCTCTCATGCGCCGCTATGTTCTGAGCTTATTGGTTTGCTCTTATTTTAAATTAAACTTGCTGGTTTCAAATATTGAAATGACATCTTTGTCTGTGTCTGTACTTTGGTTTAGCAAAATATTACAGTCTGACGCTTTCTGCTTAATAATTTAAGGGAGGCATTCTGTCGGCCCTCACTGGGTGCTGATAACTTATGACTCAACCAGCGCAGGCCTTAAACTCCTGACATTTTAATATTGTGTGGCGGGAGCGGCCGCCCCTCCGCTCGGAGTCTCAGTGGAGAAAAATCTGTGTGGTACCCCAGAAGGGAGTTTTAATAATTCAATTTTGCCGGTTGGCGCAATGACTTGATAGAGAGGGGGAGGGAGCCCCGCTTTTCCCAGATAAGCTCTGGCTTGAACATCTAGGGCCCACAGCCAGCACCTGCTCCAGCCTGTCTCTCCTCTCCCCTGAATTTTTAAAAACTCCAGTTCACGACCCCTGGTGATAGACTGTTTTAGAAGGGCTGCGTCGTTGGGGCTGCCTGTGGGTGCCATCAGAATGCTTGAACTCTCTCTCATTTTCCAATTTATAAAACCAGTGGAACCTGCACGGGCTTTGCATCAGACAGACTCGGTTCAAATCCAGCTTCCGCCACGTAGTAATTCTTAACAGTAAATTGTAATGGTGGTTCCAACTAGTAGTCAAATGGATAGGACCATGACCACTGTTTAGGTCTGTTGAGCCTTCCATAGGCAGAGCTCTTGAAGGTTCTGTAGGTGACTGGTGGGTTTCCCTAACCTGCCTAGGTTTGGGTGAGGAGGGGAGAAGAGGGAGTGGGTGTGCTTTGAAACACTTATCCTGATCCAGAGGTGTCTGGGTTGCAGAGCCCTGGAAGGGCTGTTTTTTTTTTTTTTTTTTTTTTTAATATATTTTATTAATTTTTTTACAGAGAGGAAGAGAGAGGGATAGAGAGAAACATCAATGAGAATCATCAATCAGCTGCCTCTTGCATATCCCCTACTGGGGATGTGCTCACAACCCAGGAAGAGCTGATCAGCTCTGCCCACATTCCTGATCTGCCCAGCAGAGAGAGTCTGGTAGGGCAGGCCGGGGAGTGGGTGCTGTCTCCTGGGCACCTCTCCTGGACACACTCCACAGTAGGAAAGCACCTCAAGGTCCATGTGCCCAACAGTTCAGCAAGGACGGGGCTCCCGAGGGAAGCTCACAAGGACCTGGGCGGTGGGGCAGACGTCTGTCTGCAGGCCCGCCTCTCTCCGGCCCGAGGCAAGGCCCTCCTTCCTGGCCTGTGTGTGTACGCGGTGAGGCCGTGTACTAGTCGCCTACTGCTCTGCAACAAATCACAACGTGGCAGCTTAACACAACACCCATTTATTGTCTCACAGTTTCCGTGGGTCAGGAGTTCGGGAATGGCTTAGCTGGGTCCTCTGCTCAGGGTCTCTCAGACCATAATAGAGGTGTCGGCCGGGGCTGAGGTCTCAAATCAAGATTAATCTGGGAATTGAGTTTTCAAGCTTGCTCTTTGGATTGCTGGCAGGAGTCAGTTCCTCGTGGGCCGGTGGACTGAGGCTTCCACTGCTCACTGACTGTGGGTCGGAAGCTGCCCCCGGTTCCGTGCCAGGCGGGCCTCTGCCGTGTGGCAGCTTGCTTCCTGAAAGCCATTACAAGAGTGTCTGCTGGCAGGCAGGAAGTCACAGTCTTTTATAAGATGTGACACATCTAATCACAGATGTGACATTTCATCACTTTGCAGTATTTCCTTTCTTGGGAACAAGTCACTAGGTCCGGCTCCCACTCGAGGAAGTGTGTGTGTGTGGGGGGGAATCACACCAAGGTTGTTGCTATCAGGAGACGGGGGGCAGCGGGGGACTGTCTTAGAAAAGTCAGCCTGTGAGAGATCAGCTTCTGGAACGGCATCTCAGGCCCCAGGTGGCCAAAGGTTTAGCTGCCACAGGAGAGAATGAATCACCAGCCCCAGTCCTGGGAGGCCCAGTGCCTCCACTTCCTGCATCCCCTCACGCCAGGGAAGGCCCCAGATGTCTCGGAGCCTTTCATTTCATCTTTACAGCACCCGGGGTGGGCTGCAAAATCAAATACTAGCCCCAGGAGTAGGTTGTGCCCAGAGAGGGAGAGCCGCTGCCCGGGAGAGCCCAGCACGTTGGTATGAGGCAGAATTCAGGTGAGAACCGGATCTCTTGCCACAATCCTGGGAGGTGGTGGTGAATATACTCCCAGGCCTTCTTCCCTGATTGTGGTGGTTGAGAGGGGGTGGCCCTGACTATAAACGCACACACCAGTGTCAGGGCTGCGGATGGTTCCTGCTGGCTCCCTTTTTTCACAGGTGGTAAGTTTGCTGAGGCCACTAGGAGCCTGCAAAGCAAGCGTCCGTTAACCCAGGGCCTGTGTTCTCACTCAGTGGTGACCACACCCCTCGGAGGAGGAGATGAAGGTGGCTCCTTCCCGAGCCAGCCTCCCTGCAGCTGGGGGTGGGGGGGTGGGGGGGTGTGATTTGAGGGCGCCCCCTGCTTGCTGGATGCTGCCAGGTGCGGGGCAGCCGGCATTGTTGAGGTGGCCTTGGCAGCGGCTGCTTCCGTGGTCCCATGAGAGCTGGGCTGAAAGAGGCTCTCCTGGGAGCTGAAACACAGGGCTGGGAGCCAGAACTCCTGCAGCCCCAGCCTGGCTCTGCCCCCAGCTCACAGCATGGCCCTGGGCAAGCCTCTTGGAGTCTAGGTTTCGTCTTACTTCTCAAGGATCACTGGCGGCTGATGCCTCCAGTGTGGTGCTGAGACATGACCCTGGGTGGGGAACGGTGTAGTGAGGCCAGAGCCAGGAGAAGGAAACCACCTGATGAGGTTTCTTTGTTTCTCCTTGGCCTCCCAGGGTCAGGAGGAGCAGAGATCCCGGTAAGAGCATCGGGGCCCTCCATGCGTGGTCTTGCCACATTTGAATCAGATTGGTTGGTCCTGTCCCTTTCTGTTTCCAGGCAGAACTTCAACTAGGTTATGTTGAGGGTCATTATTCTGGTACCTCAGGCCTCATCTCAGCAGAGAGACCAGCCTCCGAGTCCTCCACATGTGGGAAGAGCCCCATGGGTGGGGCAGGATGGCTCCGGTCACTTGAGGGGGATATCTGGGCCTTGGGCCAAGTACCCATGTTCTAGGCATGAAACTGACTCCATGAGTCTTCATGGTTTCATCATGGAATGCTGTCTCAGGAAGCTGCCCCTCAGGAAACTAACCCCAGGGCGGGCCTGGCTCCCCCTGCTGGCCAGGATGCTTCATCTTCTTGAGTCACCCTCTCAGATAAACCACAAAGGGGGCTGCCCCTAGCCTGGGCACTGGGTGCTCTCCCGCCAGTGGTTTCCATTTGGCCCAAAGGCAAATGTTGCCTTCCTTTCTGACCTCCATGGCCTGGGTCTGAGCTTGCCCACCCCTGTCCGGGGCAGGGTTCACAGGTCCTGGGAGAGGGCAGCACTCCACACTGAACCTCGGCTGGGCCTGAAGGGCCTCACTATGGTCTGGTCTTTATGCACAGACCACAACTATGGTACTCAATGCAGGACAAGCTCAAGGTCTGAAAGGGGACTCTGCCCCCATGGGCATGCCTAGCTTGTAGATAGGACATCGCAGGTTGGGCATAGGCCTGGGAGGATGCAGAAACTTCAACAGGGACTTGGGAAGACAAAACATGAACGCAGTGGTGGAAGCAGATGGGGTGGAGAAGAGTGATGGATCCAGTAGGGTCTGAGTTTGCTGGGCAGCAGTGCTGGACGAGTGGGGACAGTCAGCTTTCTGGGTGTGGGAGACTGGGGAGGGAGGCAAGGGGAGCCCTTTCCTCCCTGTGGAATAGCCAACGAGAGATGGGATAACAGGGCTGGCTGCTGGACCTCCCAGGGCCCCTCTTCTGATCCCAAGAAATAATTTTTTATGAACTGACTTCTCCTGTTCTCGGAGGAACCTTTGGTTTGTTTTGCTTTATAACAGCTTGGTTGAGATATAATTTGCATGCCAGAAAGTTAACTTTTTTAAAAGTAAAATTCAGTGGTTTTGGTACACATACAGAATCGTGCAACCATTACCATCATCTAATTCCAGGACATTTTCATCATCCTAAAAAGAAATTCCACACCCATTGGCAGTCACTTCCCCTTCCTGTCTTCCCTGGCCACCACTCATTTACTTTATGTCTCTGTGGATTTGCCTCTTCTGGAGAGTTCATATCCATGAAATTATATGAGATGTGGTCTTTGTGGCTGACTTCTTTCCTCACCTCATGTTTTCAAGATTCATTCATGCTGTATCATGTCATCAGGACTTCCTTTTTATGACCGAATATTGCTCCATTGTACGTGTATGCCACATTTTATTTGCCCATCCATCAGCCGGTGGGCATTTTGAGTTGCTCTATTTTTAGCTATTGTGAAGAATGCTGCTACTTGGAGCATTCATCTACACGTTTCAATGTGAACATCTGTTTCCATTTTTTCTTGGGCATGCATTTAGGAATGGAATTGCTGGTAACTCATACGGTAACTCTACATTTAGGGTTATTTGTTTTTAATCTCAAATAAACAGTGCAAAGGGTGTTTAGGAGGAAGATCACTCTTGGCTGTCGGAGCTTTTGGAAGGGTCTGCAACCTGGTCTCCTGGCTCCTGAGGTTCCGTGGATCTTGGGTACGTCCTTCTCCTCGCTGGCTTCCATTTTCTCATGAGTGACACGGGCACTGTGTGCTCTTCCAGATCCCTGCTCACCTCAGGGGCTTCTGTCAGTAATTTCTCCTCACACAGCGCGTCTCAGACTGCAAAGCACTCTGCTTGCTTTCGCCGCTTTGGTTCTTCCGGCTGTGCGATGGGTGTTATTGCTCCAGCTCCGCTGACAGGGAAGCTGAAGCTCTCAGAGGCTGCGCACCTCGCCGAGTTCATATTGTGGGTCAATGGCAGAGCCTGAACTTGAACCCCGATTCATCAGGGTCCAGGTCCCTGGCCCGAAATTCTGCCTCAACTGTGTTTCTGGGCAAAGCAAGGCTCTGTGCTCCGTGTCCTATTCCCCATTCAGGGACACCCGGGCGTCGTTAGATGTGGGCTCTGAGGCAGCAGGGCAGGGGAAGGAATAGGGATGCTGCAAAAGTCTACTTTTTAGCTGTGTGACTTTAAATATATTTTATTGATTTTTCACAGAGAGGAAGAGAGAGGGATAGAGAGCTAGAAACATCGATGAGAGAGAATCATCGACCAGCTGCCTCTTGCACACCCCCTACTGGGGATGTGCCTGCAACCAAGGTACATGCTCTTGACCGGAATCGAACCTGGGACCTTTCAGTCCACAGGCCGACGCTCTATCCACTGAGCCAAACCGGTTTCAACAGCTGTGTGACGTTAGATAAATGTCCCCACCTCTCTGAGCCTCGATTTTCCCGTCCCCAAAATTGAAACAATAATTACTCCTCCCAGCACGGGAACGAGGGCACAGTAAGATGCATAGGAAACGCCTGATGCTGGGCAGGCAGGAGGTGTTAGGTATGTGATGATAGAGGCCCCGAGGGGGGCTCGAAGAGGGTGCAGGTCCTGGGGGACCACGGAGGAGACGTGCCTGGCTTCTGGGCTGGTCAGAGCCGGCACTGAGGAGTCGTCACTTGGGCTGCCAGGAAGCGGAGAGAAAGTGGGGAGTCCCTGAGCTCTCCAGCTTTTGGGGCTGCCAGAAACCAGGAGGGGTTTCCAGAGATCTCACACACACACACACACACACACACACAAAAAAAAAAAAAAAAAAAAAAAAAAAAAAAAAAAAAAAAAAACATGTCCGGGACAGTTTGTGGACAGACCCTGCTGGCACCCCCATCCTCACCCCAGCCCAGCCCACAGATGCCCGAGAGGGGGGCTTGAGGGCTTGCATGACTGCCTTCGTTAGCCCGAGTGGTAATAAAACACTTTAAATTTATTGTGACATTTGGATTTAATTAAAAAGTACACACTTAGGGAAGTAGAACATAATGGGGAGAGAGGCAGTGTGGCTTTTCCCCTCCTTTTTTCCCCCCCAAACTAATTAGCGTTGTATTTTAAATTGTTTATGTGCCGCTAATCATCGTAATAAATCATTTATACTGAAAAAGACACACTCGGCTGTGCCCGCCTCGCGGGTTCCGCTCGCCGGGCTCTATCGCGAACAAATTGATCTGGAAGTGAATTTATTAACCACTGGGGAAGAAATCATTAGTGCTTTCTCTAAACATTCCCCAGGTACGCTTTATTGCTGCAGTTTATGCTGTAACTAAAAGGAGCATTACCCAGGCCTGTGCTGTGATTTCCTCACGGAGCCTGCAGCCCACTCCCAGGCTGGGGCGGCAGGAGTCAGGGCGCCCCTGCCGGCCCTCCCTTCCGTGGTCTGCCAGTTCCAGCCCCCTCCCGGCCCACCGCACCCCGGCAGGGGGCCCCCGGGGGGGTCTCTGCAGGCCCGTGGCCTCGGCCACCCCTTCGGTTGCCTCTCAGCAGAAGAGTGGCTCCCAGTCACTCGTGTCTGTGTCTCGGGAATGTGGCTTAAGGTTGACGGTTAGTCTTGAGTTTGGGAAACAGGCGAGTAGAAGCTCTGAGGTCGCTGGGGTCAGGCCGGCTTGCCATGGACCGGCTTCTGCACCCAGCAATGAGGAAGGCCTCCGTGCTGGGCTGATCCTAGGCTTGGAGGAATAGGTATGGCGGAGCAGGGACCCCGGCAGGAGCAGGGAGCCATAGGTGGCTGGAGCGGCCTGTTAGTGCAGCGTCCTCGTGGGGCCCGCTGCCCTGGGTGTCCCTGTCTGCCTCCCAGTGCCAGGCCCTGAACAGGACGCAGTGCTCCACACGTGGTCTGGCAGGTAACCGGCAGCATGCTTGTCAGCTCCCTGGCCGCAGACACCTCGCCCCCAATAACGCAGCTTTCCCAGCAGCTGGGCTGCCTCGCTGACTCGCACGGGGAAGCCACTGTCTCTTCCTTTGCTCGGGGCTTCGCTCTCACTCCACGGGCCCTGCATTCTACCACACTGGCGGCAGGCTTCTTCCCACCAGGTTTCCAGAGAGGAAGTTCTCTTCTGAACCAGAATCTTCTCCCTGAGAGCCCAGGGCTGGTGTAGGCGACAGATCTCTGCCTGAGTCCAAGGCTCACATTCCAAATGGTTTCAGCCACTGGTGCCCCATGGGCCTCCTCAGCCAGGCTGGGGGCGGGGGTGAAGGGAATCTGACCCACTTGGGCCTTGCATTTAGCTCCTCTCATCCAGGTCTGGAAAGGCGGGTGGAGGAGCCCCCAACGCCTCACCAGGAAGCCCCAGGACAGCATCTCAGGCAGGCACTCCAGAGGCTGTGCTTGTGAGGTGAGCTCCAGGGGCTCCTGTCCCTGCAGCTCCCAGGGGGTGGGGGTGGGGTGGGGGCGGAGTCTCCCTCCTCATCCAGCCCAGTGGCCAGCAGGTGGGCCTGGCTGCCTCAGGGAGGAAGCAGGACCCAGCAGCTGGCTGGGCCCAGCCTGCCTGGAGGGTCCCTCCTTTGCTCCTGGAGAACACATTCAGAAGTTTTGAATTCAAAATTGATTTTGAAGGGCCCTAATCTCCGATCCCCCGGCGCTCACGGTGTGTCTGCCGCTCCTGCCAGACTCTCGTTTTCCGGTTCAGTGCCTTGGTGCTCACGTCCCTGATGCTGTGAAATTGAGACTCGTCTGAAAGCCCGCGCCCTCCTCCCTCTCTGCGGAGATTGCAGGCCCCTTGGGAGCCCTGTTTCATTAGGTGGGTGACGCGGGCTTTGCGGGTGCCCAGGGCACGGCTGAGCTGCTGTCTGGGGAATGTGCCTTCCAGACACTCCCCTGCCGGTGCCCACAGCTGTGCCGCTCCAAGCAGCATCCTGTCAGGGGCCCCGGGGGCTCGCTCCGGCAGCCTAGGGTGGGATGGGGTTCGGTGGAGGCTACAGATAAAGGAAGGCTTGGGCCTGGGGTTTTCTGTGGCAAATTTCAGGGGCTTTTTCCTTCTACTGGGCTCCCAGTGCTTAGACTAGGCCGGAAGAGTGGTCATATCTGCAAGCCAAGAGGACCCTCACGTGGAGGTTAGGCCTGTGTCAGGAGGAGGGGTGCCCAGGCCACAAATGCAAAGGGAAAGCCTGAGCTGCTGAGGTTACACAGATGCCTGAGCTCTGGCTCCACCCCCACTCCCTGAGGGTTGGGATGGAGTAGTTACATGCAAGGGCCTACGGGGCCTGAAGGGGCAGGATTGCTGTCCCTTTATCTAAGGGATAGAAAGCTTCTATTTGCCCAGGAGCTGTCATTTCTCAGCTGGAGCCCTGCCCTGCACTGTGACAGGCCTCTCAAAAACCCAGATCGTGGCAGGCAGGACCTAGGCATTGCTTTGTTTGTTAGGCCAAACTCATTAGTCAACAACCAAGCCAAATATCAACAGTACAGTGATTGAAATTTCTTTTGAGAGCCAAATTGTTTAAACTTAAACTATATAGGTAAGTAGATTGTTATTAACTTAATTAGAGTACTCCTAAGCTGGCCTTTGCTAAAAACTCAAGGGCCAAAGAGCTGCATGTGGCTCTCAAGCCGCAGTTTGCCGACCACTGTGTTAGGCCATAAAGCCACAGGCTCCTGTCTCTGGGGAGCCTGGCCTATCTGCATCCGCTCACTCTGGCCAGCAGACTCTTGCCAGGAATATCTGAGTGTCTTCATTCATTGACTGAATGGATGGTTAAAAAGGGAGCTGCGGGGCTCAACACCGGGGGCACAATGGTGAACAAGACAGGGCCCCAAAACAGGCCTGCTTGGGGCTTACAATCTTATGAGAGAGATCAATCATTATATATATATATATATATATATATATATATATATATATATATATATATATATATGGTAAAATCATAGAAAAGTAAAACAATTATAAATTGTGATAAAAACTCAAAAGGAAATGACGAGGGAGTCATATTTAGGAAATAAGGAGGTCAAGGAAGGCCTTTCTGAGGAAATGGCAGTTAAGCCGAAAGCCAAAGATGAGAAGAAGCCAGCCACATGAAGAGGCAGAAGGGTGTTCTGTAAATAAATAAATAAATAAATAAATAAATAAATAAATATTGGGGTCGGCAACTGAGTAATTGCGGATTTTTTAAAGAAAATCAAAGACAATTTTTTCATGGAACTAAATAACTTTATTCTGTAATGTATTGCCCATTTTGATCAATGACCTTTTGCCATCTTTCAGGCAGCATCATAATCCCACGTTCAAAAAACTTCTGGTTTTTATTAGCAAAAAACTGAATCAGGTATGATTTGACATCATCATCATTATTGAAATTTTTACCATTCAAGGAGTTTTGTAAAGATCGAAACAAAAAGTAATCAGATGGTGCAAGGTCAGGACTATATGGTGGATGTGGCAAAACATCCCAACCAAGCTCCATTAATTTTTGCCAAGTGACCAAAGATGTGTGTGGCCTTGCATTGTCATGATGGAATACGACACCTTTTCGATTTGTCAATTCGGGCCGCTTTTCTTCAACTGCATTGTTTAATTTCGTTAGTTGTTCAATGTAGACATCAGAATTGATCGTTCGGTTGGGTGGTAAGAGTTCAAAGTAGACAATTCCTTTGTAATCCCACCAAACTGATAACAAAACCTTCTTTTGATGAATATCAGCTTTTGATGTTGTTTGAGTTGGTTCACATGGCCTGCTCCACGATCTTTTCCGCTTGATATTGTTGTAAACAACCCATTTTTCATCGCCAGTTATCAGTCGTTTTAAAAATGGATCATTTTCATTACGTTTCTTTAGCAAATCGCAGCTGCTAATGCGTTGCGTTAACTGTGATTCTTTCAGTTCGTGAGGAACCCATGTATCGAGTTTTTTAACATAGCCAAGTTGTTTTAAGTGATTTTCAATGCATGTATGTGATACATGAAGCTTCTCTGCAATCTCACGTGTTGTACTGTGACAGTCCGAATTGATTATTGCTTTGATTAGGGCGTCATCAACTTCAACTGGACGACCAGAGCGTTTTTCATCTTTGAGTGAAAAATCACCAGAACGAAATTTGGCAAACCAATTTTGACACTGCTGTTCTTTTAAGGCTTCGTCACCATAAACAGCACATAACTTTTTATGAGCTTGCGATGCGTTTTTCCCTTTGCGGAAATAAAAAAGCAAAATATGACGAAAATGTTCCTTTTGATTTTCCATTTTTCAACGAACGCCAAACGAAAACTACAAAACAGATCAAAAAACTTTTTTTACTGATTAACAGCTGAATAGCCAACTATCAAATAACAAAATGTGTTTTACATTTGTACTACGTCTGCAAACCTAAAAATTCAACTGAAGCCATATATGTGTGAAACCCGCAATTACTTAGTTGCCGACCCAATAAATATAAGGGGGGGGGGCGGGAGGAAGCATGTGCAAAGGCCCTGTGGCAGTAGGGAGATCTAGAATGTGACTGGAGTGCAGTGTGAGAGGGAGGCCAGGGCACATCCACATGAGGATATCATGGGCTTGATGAAGAGTGTGAACTCTTAGGCCACCAGAAGTTATGGAAGCGTTTCAAACTGAGTAGTAATATAACCTGCTTTGGAGAGATTTCTCCAGCTGCTGTGTGAAGAACGGGTTGTAGATCCGAGACACGAGAAGCTGGTGGGGAGCTATGCTGAGAAAGATGGTGGCAGCGCTGGAAATGAAAAGGAGCAGGTGGGATGGGGAGAAGGAGCCAGCAGGGGAAGGGGGCGAGGATAACGAGAGGTCTGAGGATGATGAGATTCTGGTCGGAGCATCTGGGTGGATGGTGGTGTTTGTATGGTGAGGGGAAGCCTGAGTAAGAGTACAGAGCCCGGGTTTGGAGGGGGCGACCTAGAGTCCTACTTTGGGCCTATTGCTTTCGAGATACATCTGGGACATTACAGAGACCACCAGAGAGTTGGAAGACAGTCCCAACACTCACCCCTGCAGATAACCATGCAGTTAACTTAAGCATCATTCCCAGGGACAAGCAAAGAGCACATTCTGCCGTCTCTAAATTCCCTCACCAAAGAGCCCAGGAAAATGTGTGTGGGTCATGAGCAGGTTCCAACTGGACCTGCTCCAGTGTCTCTTAGGGAACCCTCCAGGCCCCTGCAAGTTCCCACTGAGTCCCCTCAAGCTGTTTCCTGACACAGGGCTGTGTGGGGCCCAGCTTCCCTCCACAGTGAGGTGTGGAAGTCCCTCAGCCCCATCGTCTCACACACACTGGAAGGTCACTGCGGGTTCATGCCCTGGGACACTCCATTTCTAGGAAGGTTTGCCTCCATCAGCACACGCTGCAAAAATGCCTGCTGCGCTGTGCTCCTGCACAGGAATGCTCCTCCATGCAGCCTTGCGGACCGGAAGCCCACTCTGACCGATGGATCCCAGCAAGAGGCCCTTAGAGCCTTCTTCTCTTCCCAAGGTCAAGATTGGGTCCAAGCAGAAGTTCACTGTCCCCGTGGCTCAGGAAAAAGATGCTGCAGTGCTGCCTCTGGCCCTGATAGAGAGCAGGGAGGGGCTGGGGCCAGTCGCCTGGGTCTGAGGCCCGTTTGGCCTCTCGCAGCTGTGCCCTCCAGCAGGTTCTATGACTTCCCTGACCTCAGTGGTGAGGATGAGAGTTAATGAGAATGAAGCACCTGGAACACAGTAGGTATTTAATACAGAGTATTATCATGTGACTAAATGGAACTACAGTAGCTGTAGATATTTGGGAACTTCTATACTCTTCCCTACTGTGGTGGACTGTGGAGACCAGGAGAGACTGGGCACTCTAGAGAAGGCAAGCATTGCTGGACAGCCTTTATTTATTCACTAGATGCCCATTGCACAAAATTTGTGCACTTGGGGGGAGGGTGTCCCTCAGCCCAGCCTAGGCCCTCTCGCAGTCTGGGAGCCCTCGGGGGATGTCCGAATAAGCCGTCAGTTGGACATCCTTAGCTCTGCCACGGAGGTGGGAAAAGCTCTTGCCACCACCACTGCACTTGCCAGCCATAAGGTCGGCTTCTGGCTGAGCCACACTCTCCCTGTGGGAGCGCACTGACCACCAGAGGGCAGCTCCTGCATTGAGCATCTGCCTTCTGGTGGTCAGTCTGTGTCATAGCCACTGGTCATTCCATCGTTTCTGTCTTTTTGCATATTAGCCTTTTATTATAGAGACTAGAGGCCCATTGCAGGAAGATTCCTGCAATACAGCTTCCTGTTGCGGTCTCCACCTGCTTCCCTCCCTTCTCTGCTGTCCCGCTTGCTTGCTTCTCTGCAGCTTCGATCCCTTCTGCAGCACTTGGCTTCCTTCTACACTGTCTTCAGTCTTCCCTCCATACCTGGATATGCAAATTAACCACCATCTTAGTTGGGTTAATTCATTCCTGGTTGGCTGGTGGGCATGGCTTGTGAGTGTAGCAAAGGTCAATTTGCATGTTTCTCTTTTATTAGATAGGATTTTTACTGATTTCAGAGAGGAAGGGAGAGGGGGAGATAGAAACAGCAATGATGAGAGAGAATAATTCATTCCTGATTGGCTGCCTCCTGCACACCACACACCAGGGACTGACATGTGCCCTGACTAGGAATTGAACTGTGACTGTCTGGTTCATAGATTGAAGCTCAACCACTGAGCCACGCTGTGGGGCTGGACTGCTTTTAAATGCCTTACCTGAGCCAGCTCCTCTCCAAGACGTCTTCCTTTCCATCTCCTCATGGACACACAAGCCCCTGGCTGTTGGTTGAAGGTTCCCCCCGACTATTGTGGCTCTGGATCTGAAGCCGCCAGCTTTCCTCTCACAGCTGGACCCTGCCCCTTGAGGCCATGTGCCATCTCAAGGCTTCTTCGTCCCTCTCAAGGCTGCAAAGCAAACATCTTGGGTCTTCCTCTACACAGGGCCTCCCCTTCGCAGGCCCTGGCCTTTCCATGTCCTTAGTTTCTGGTCCATGTCTCCCTTTGACCTTGTCCAGAAGCTCTTTTAAGTTCTGGCAGCAGCCACAGCTTCTAAAGGACCAGCGGAGGAGCAGAAACAACCTGTGACCCACCAGTGCTTGGGCCGTAGTTCCCCCCGGCCTCAGCCCAGACCCTGCTCTGCACATGCCCTCACGCCCAGCCCAGCATCACCCGGCATCCAGGCTGTGCAGGAGCACCCAGAGGCTGCTCCGGGGAGCCTTCCTCACCCAGGCTGGGCAGGGAGGCCATGGGCGTGGGCTGAGTGAGAACCTGAGTCTGGAATCGGGAGCGCTGGGGCTCCAATCCCTGCCCTGTACCCTCCCAGCTGTGTGGCCTGGGGAAGGGCCCCAACCTCCCTGGGCCTTCGTTTCCTCACCTGTTGAATGGGGATATCATTCAGTACCTGGGAGCTAAAATGAGGATTCAGCGAGATGACAGATGCAGCGAGTGCTGAGGGGAAGGTGAGCTGCCTGAAGAGGCATACAAATTCCTGACTGAGAAGGCTCCTCTTAGTTCTTCTTCTTCTTTTTTTTAATGAGGTGTGAAATATATGCAGTAAATTGCACAGGTCTCCAGTGTTCATTCCAGTGAATGTCTGCATGTGTATGCATCCATTTCAAACACCACCCAGACCAAGACAGAGGGCATTTCCAGTACCTCCGCGGCGGGCTTCCCCACACCTCCTGCCGGGTGATAGGACAGCCGTTACTCTGACATCTGTCACAGGCTGTCTTGCCTGTTGGGGAACTACATGTAAATAGAATTATACGACGCGTGCCTTTTTGTGCCTGACTTCTTCCACACAGCATTCTGCTGTCTGATTCACCCATATTGCTGCGTGTGTCCCTGATCTGTCCCCTCTCACCGCTGTGGACTCTTTTATTGCATGAACATACCATAATTTATGGTCCATTTTACTGTCGGTGGGCACTCGTGTTGTTTTCAGTTGCGAGTTATTGTGAAGGAAATGGCTGTGAGCATCCTCGTCTATATCTCCTTTGGTGGACATAAGGTCTCCTTTCTGTCGGGCATGTGGCCAGGAATGGAATTGTTGGGTCATGAGACACACATACGTTTTCTTAGCTGCTTTGGTAAAGCTAAGCACTGTTAAACGTTATGTCTCTTCATCTAATTTAATACTCAAAGTAATCCTTCAGAGTAGGCTGTCCTCATTGAGCAGATGAGTAAACTGAGGCAGAGCTAGGAAGTGATGGAGTTGAAGCTGAGGCCTTCTGTCTGCAGGGCCCACAGTCTTAGCCTCTACTACTCTCACACCCCCTTTAGGGGCAGTCCCAGCGTGAGAGGGGCCAGTTCCTCCCCTGCGCTGGCCGCATCCCGTGAGCCAAGCCTCGGCCTCCCTCGCCGGCCCCAGCGGGGAGTCGGAGGCCACAGGACTCTGTTCCTCTCCCTCACTAACCCAGGAGGCACGCTGCCTGCAAATGGGGGCGGTAATGAGCGTGCTCTCGGTGGCTGTAGCCGTGCATTTCAACAGTTGTTCTCGTTGGCTTTTGATTCCAAATGAGTAGGAAATGCTATTAGTTCAGGCCTCGCCTGCCGCGTGGCAAGGCCCTGGGATAGGAGTGCAGTGAGACGAGAAATTGTGGAGATAAAACCGGTGTGAAATGGAGGCCTCCTCACAAGGCTGGATGTGTCCGTGCGAAATGAAGTTACTTCTGAGAAAACGAGATTTAAAGAGATTCTGCGGAATTAGATTACACTTTCAAATTTCCTTATTAAACGGGATTGATGCCAAGGAAAGGCTGAGGTTGGCTGTTTCTGATGCCACACTGCGGCTCCAGGCCCAGGTGGGGGCTCAGGTGAGTACAAGCACCTTGCAGGTGGTAGGGACCCAGATTTCTGAGGGCCATAGACACCTCACCGCCACCGCCACCACCACACACACACACACACACACACACACACACACACGTGCACACACACATGTACACACATGCACACATACACATGCGCGTGTGCGCACACACAGACACGCATGTAGACACACATACACGTGTGGACACACACGTATACACACGCGTGCACACAGAGATACATGTACACACGCACACATACACACATGTGTGCGTGCACACACGCACACATACACACACGTGTGCGCACACACACAGACACACATGTACACACACACGTACACTCGCGCGCACACACACACACACACACACACACAGCAGCTGAAGTGGGTGTGATGATGGTGGGACTCCTGGGTAACTTCCGCCCTCCACACAAGTCCATGTGGGAGGGACCTAGGGGCTCACACTCTTCCTGTCCCTGGGAAAGTGGTTTTGAGAACAGATCACCAAGCCTTTTGTTCAAATAGGAGCTTGATTTTGAGCGACATCCCACTCTTGGGAAATGTCGTTTTTCAGAAGGCAGAAAAAGTCCATGCGACTGCTTGTACGTATGTGTGCATATATTTTCACACGCACATCCAGGCATGTGTGTGCTTGGATGCGTGCCTGTGTATTTTCATGCAACTTACTGAGCAGCTACTATACTTAGCACGGTGCTGGGCACTAAAATAAAAATTGTTGTGGGGAGAATACTTAGACACAGTCCCACACAGTGTGTGGCTGTGTATGTTTGCATATGTGTCCTGCACCTCCTGCACTGTGTGCCATCCAGGTTTCCTAATCTTTGCAGCACCTCAGAGGCTGGCAGCAGAGCAGGTGAGTCCGGTGCTGCGGCCCCAAACACAGACTGCTAGGGTTCAAATCCCCGCTCTGTCCCCGACTGACTGTGTCACCCATGCCACGTCATAACCTTTCTCCTGCCCCCGTTTCCCTGCTGTTCAATGAGAAGAATGATACCTACCTCATAAGGCAGTTGTGAGCCAAGTGTCCAGAAGTTCAGCACTAATTGTTCCATCGGTGTTTTCTCCCCACAGACGGCTCTTAGCCCCCGGGAGAGCCCCGCCCAGGCTCCCTGCCTGCCCCAGAGGAGGGGAGGGCGCCCATGGCGAGAAAGGGAAGCCCCAGAACTGGACTGGGCAGCTGTGTTGTGCTGTGTGGACACAGGTTGGCACTGGGACTGAGGCACATGGGGAGATTATGAGAAGTACCAAGGCCAAACATGCCTGTGCTCCCAGGGCTTGCTCCAGAGCAGCCAGAGGGACCTGCCCCGAATTACCACCCTCTGAGCTGCCACAGCAAGCCCCACCTGCCGGACACGGAATGGCCTATCAGAGGGTCTTCCTTCTGTGGTCACACGTTTGCTGTGACCACTGGACGTCCTCTGGGTCATGCTGGGCTCTAGTCAGTACCCCTGTGACTCTTACCACCCTGGCCCATTCATCCCAGTTTAGTCTCCTCAGGATAAGTGCCCATCACCCTTTAGGGAGTCTGAGATGAAGCTATTACAGGTCATCCTTCCCCATGGGCCGAATGGAGTGGGGTGACTCTCAGCTGAGCTAACTTCCGACTCCCAGGTCCAGTTAGTCCTGAACATATATTTACTCCCTTATTCCTCCTGGTAACGCGGTGAGTACTATGTTCATGCTCCTTTTAGAACAGAGAAAACCGAGGCACAGAGGAGTGAAAGTCACAACAGTTAAAGATGTCAGATAAACCCAAGTTGAAAGATGTTCCGTAAAAAGCTAGTCTGTATTCCAAAAATGTCAGTGTCTGGAAGCACAAAGGCTTAGGAAGTCTTCCAGATTTAAGTAGAGTAAACTTGACAACTGAATGTGATGCATGATTCGGAATGTGATTGCCACAAAAGACATTATTTGGAATCATTGGGGAAATTGGAATGAGACCTGTAGATTAGATAGTAGTATCATGTCAGTGATAATGTCTGAGGTTTTGATGACCGTACTGTGCTCGTGGGGGAGAGGGCCCTGGCTGTTAGGAAATCAGACCAAAGTGTTAAAGGGTAGAGGGGCTTCATCTTTAAAACAACTCAGATGAGTCAGGAAGAATATTACAGATCGGTAGGTAGGTAGGTAGATAGAGAATAAATATGGCCAAGATGTGCGTATCGCCGAAACCGGTTTGGCTCAATGGTAGAGCGTCGGTCTGCGGACTGAAAGGTCCCAGGTTCGATTCCAGTCAAGGGCATGTACCTTGGTTGCGGGCACATCCCCAGTAAGGGGTGTGCATGAGGCAGCTGATCGATGATTCTCTCTCATCAATGTTTCTACCTCTCTATCCCTCTCTCTTCCTCTCTGTAAAAAAAATCAATAAAAAATATATATATTTTTTTAAAAAGATGTGTGTATCTAGGGAATCTGGGTGAAGGATATACAGGAGTTCTTTCTATTCTTGCAACTTTTCTGAAAGTTTGTGATTCTATCAAGACAAAACGTTGTAGAGAAAAGAAACCAAGCGGCAGAGCGGGGACGGCGGTCGGCCTGGCGTGCCTGTCGGTTCCTGTTTGTCCCCTCTGAGTGCCGGGCCCTGTGCGGAGCCTTATTCTACCCTCACCGCAGTCTGCGCGTAAAGAGATGGTTGTCCCCGTGCCACAGGTGCCAGTTAGGGAGGGGACGGGATTTGCTTCAGGCCCTCCAGCTGCTTAGGACAGGCCCCAGACTGGAAAGTAGACTTCCGAGTTCAAGGCCTGTGCTCTTGGCCTCAACCCCTGGGTTGACTCTGCCCTTTGGGGCGGAGTGGGGTGGGCAGGCAAGGCCTTTCTTCCTGGAGCAGTGGCAGCGGAGTAAGGGCCCCAGGATGGAAGCAAACCAGATCCATTTGCAAAACGGAGGGGGTGCTAACCCAGGATCCTGCGGGGAGCACATCCCACCGCGCCCCTCAAGACATGCCCCAGGGGCTGAGAATGCCAGGCGGAGCGGCCGGTGGTGGCCACAATGGCTGCAGGCAGGGGAGCCACAGGGCAGGCCCCAAGTGACCCGGGGCTAGGTGGGGTGGGCATTCTGGATAGGAGGACGGGCCTGAGGGGAGCTCTCTAGGAGGGGGCAGGAGTGCTCCCCAGCCAGACTCAGCCTCCTCTCCAAGCTGCAGGCCTTGGTGGGGTCGGGAGCCAAGGGGCCTGGCAGTTTGGAGAAGTCCACCTGCCGGATGTGAAAGGCAGCTGGCCTGGGATTGGTGGGCAGGATCAAGGCAGACCACCTGGGGAGTCCATGCAAAGAGGAGGGCTGCCCTTCTGGTTGGAGGGAGGGAGGGGGAGGAAGCGCTGAATGACCTCTGGCAGTCCCTCCGATCACCTGGACTGTCTGGCTTTCTCCCAGATTAAAGAGCTGAGGGTAAGTGTCTGGCAGCTGGATGAGTCAGACTGGGAGGCTGCCTCCTTCCCCCGGCAGCCCGCCCGCCCAGGGTAGAGACAGGGTAAGGGTTTGGCCAATCTCCCCACAGAGGTCCCCTCCGCACCCCGAGATCTGAGGGGGGGAGCACAGGGGCTGAGTGGACTGGTCTGTTTGGCCAGGTCCCCTGTGTGTGTGTGTCTGCGCGTGTGTGGGCGTGTGCGGGCAGGCACACACATCGCCTATTGTAAAAGATCGGTGTTTTCATGGGTGAGTAGTAATTACCGGGTAATGCTTTAAAACCTTTCCTGAAGGAGCGCAAACCTGTTTTTTTCTAAAGTCAGGAGTACATTAAAAGGATTACCATGTAGATTTGATTTTTAGATAACACTAAAATGGATCCCAAATGGACTTCAGCAAAGGGATGCTATCTCCTTAATGGAAAGTGCATGGCCCGAGGCTCAGCTCCCAGAGCCAGGCAGGGGAGGGAGGGGGAGAGGTGTCTGCAGGGCCGGCTGGCAGGCTGGGTGGGGGCTGGGGAGGCAGGGTGCCCAGGGAGAGCCGGGACCCTCTAGGGAGCAGGGACCCATAGGTGCCCCCTCAGTGTCTCCTTACCTTTCTAGGAGTGTTTTCCGGTCTTACGGACTAACCCAGTGAGAGAGAGCGCCGTGTGGGCGCTCCATGAAGACGGGAGGGACTGGTCAGGCTTCTCCCAGGACCTCCGCCTTTCCAGCCAGAGAAAGTTCAGATGTTCGGAGACCTCCGCCACCAGGCTGGCCCTGGTGCTCTGTCTCAGTGGACCTCTGGCAGAAACCACACGGCTTCTTAAGACGTCAAGGCCCAGGAAGCAGAGTTCAGCACCCTAGAGCAGGGTGCCCAAGCCTTACCAAGAACCTGCCGTGTGCCAGGCCCAGCCTGGGCACAGGTAGGAGGTGGGTGGGGGACCTGGGGAAGCTTGTTCCTTCTGGCCTCCCTGGGTCCGCTAGGTACCAGCCTGCACCGGTGATGGAATTGCTGGCTAGTGCTATAGCTCACAGCCCTGCGGCTTAGTGGCCAGGCATTTGGTCCAGGATCCAAGCCAGAGGAAGATGGAGAGGCAGATGCTCCTAGTGCTGAGAGAGATCCCCTATTATTCTGGGGTATAACTTAGCCAGGTGCACCCCCTGAGATGGATGGATAGACCAGGCCTCACCCCCGCCTCCCCCTCACCAGGGAGAGCACAGAGGAAGCTCTGGCTGCTGGGGGGGGGGGGGGGGGCACGGAAGCCAGGGGAAATCAGCCTCAGCGTCTGTCCTGGAGGCCTGGCCTGATGTTTTTCAAATCGGTGGCCATGCTGGTTGGGTGCTCCCTGGAGAAAAATCATCCCTCCCAGAGGCCCCCCGGACCTTCCCACCTCTTAACCCCTCCCCCACGTGGCCACACCTGCTTCCTCCCGTAGGCCAGGCCTTGAAAGAAGCCCTTCAGGCCCGCCTTAGTTCCCAGGGGTGCCTGGTCCCCAGCTGGCCTCCAGGGCTCCTCAGAGCGGTGACCGGGCTGAAGCCTCTCGGAAGAGACACAGGCAGGCCGGGGACAGCGTCGTCCTGAGCCCCATCACTCTCTCAGCCGGTGAACCCTTAGAGCTGCTCTAAGGAAATCAGGCAGCAAACTTCCCAGCAACAGACAGCCCTGCCCGGCGGGGACTGGCGGAGGGCAGAGGGCAGGAGGAGAAGGCCCACGGCAGCCTGTGACACCTCCTCCCTGCTCTTACCTGGCCTGCTGACCCTTGGCCCAAGGGCCACCCCCTCTCAAAAAAAAAAAAATTAAAAAAAAATCTGAGGAGGCAGTGAGGCTGAGGAAGCACAGGAGGAGGGAAGGGTGCCCTGCACTAGCCCCTTGGGCTGCCTGAGCCTCAGTTTCCTCTTCTATAGAAGGAGACCGTTAGCTCAGAAGCACTCCGAAGGCCCGTCTGACCTCCTGCCTGTGGGTTTTGAGACTGAGGCCCCTTGGAGGCTGGGTTCTCCTCTGAAGCCTGAGGAAGGGTCACACCAAGGAAGCAGCTCAGACAATGGACTGGGGGTATGGGTATGTGTGTGTGTGTGTGTGTGTGTGTGTGTGTGTGTGTGTGTTTTGGGGTGGGGGTGGGGTGCCAGGTGATAGAATTTGAACCCAGAGCCCTGGAGAGTGCAGGGCGAACATGGGGCCAAGAGCAGAGGGCAGAGGGCAGGAGCTGGTTGGAGAGCTGGCAGGTGGGGGAGAGGGGGGCTGTTCTCTCCAGAGTCAACCCCTCCATCCTCCTGAGCCTGGCCAGGGAGGGAACACCCCATCCCCACCACCTTCATGAGTGCTCACAGGCACCTCCATGCCCCCCAGGCGGGACCCTGAGACTCCCTGCTCTCCCCACCGAGCCTGGTCTGCACCACACTCAAGCCTCCACGTGGACGCCCAAGCTCCCGGATGACCCCTGACCTGTGTTCCCATCCCCACAGCGGTCCCTCCCTGTGGTCACCCCTGTGCCCGTGTGCATGGGGTGTGAGTGGCGCACACACTGCCTGCTCTGCTTCACCTTCCTCTGGTGAAAGCCAGGCTTGGGTCCCAGCCCCTCGCACTTGGCATTTTCTTGTACGTGGAGAAGCTCGGTGGGCCCTGGGAGGGGGCCAGTGGTTCCAAGGTCCTTACCCTGGTGGGAAGAGCAGGGATACGGGGGCTGGGAGCCTCCCCTCCCTCGGGCCAGGGCAGGGAGGAAGTCTGACTAACTGCGAGCATTGCCGAGGAGAGCTTCCTGCACACACCTGCGTGAGCTCCAGGGTCCTGCTCCCTCCCAGGACGGTCACAGGGCACCTGACATTGTTGATGCCTCTGTGGTTCTGCATGAATAAGCCAAGAGGCTGTAGGCTGGCTTTGGGGGTTAAAACGGGTCAGTGCACAAGCTGTGGGAGGAAGTCTTGAGATGGCAGGAAGAGCTGGGGGTCCTAGTGGACCCCATGCCCTCCATGAGGCTTCATCCTCGGGGCTGCAGGAAGAGCCAGCGGGATGGTGGCTGCACGAGGGGGGCTTCGGCTTCCTGTAGATCAGGCTGCAGTGGGGGCAGCGGTGGCATGGGGGCAGAACCACTCAGGGGCCAGGCCTTGGGCCATGTGTGTGCCCTGTGGCGAGCAGACCTGGGCTCTCCAGTGCTGCCTGGAGCTTCCGGACGGACCTTCACAGGGGAGGGGAACAGACTGTGCCATGCGGCCCAAAGGCTAGGACCCAAGGCCAGGGAGGGGGTTGCTGGGGAGAACGCGGGGGCTCCTGGGAACCCCATCCTGGAGGGGCAGCGCGGAGAGAAGCAGCGGGCTCCCCCTCTGAGAGGGCACAGAGCCGCAGGGCCCACCCATGTCCATCTGTCTCCTGTCTGTCCACCCGCAGGCGTGCCGATGCTGTCCGTCCAGCCCAAGGGGAAGCAGAAGGGCTGCGCTGGCTGCAACCGCAAGATCAAGGACCGCTACCTGCTGAAGGCCCTGGACAAGTACTGGCACGAGGACTGCCTCAAGTGCGCCTGCTGCGACTGCCGCCTGGGCGAGGTGGGCTCCACCCTCTACACCAAGGCCAACCTCATCCTGTGCCGCCGAGACTACCTGAGGTGGGCGCCTCCCACCCCCGCCGCGGGGCCCTTCTGCTGGGGGAGCCCCTGGCTGTGCACCCGGGACCCAGAGGGCACAGCCTGAGTGTGTGCTCATCCCGGACTGCCCGCCCCTGCCCTTGTCCTGCTCCCTCACATGCCTGTGGAGCCCCCGTGGCAGCACCACGCCTTTGACTCCTGGGGCTCAGGGGCCAGCCCAGGTTCCAGGCAGGCAGCTGTCACCACGGGCACCTGAACTGAGCTTCCCGTGGGCACCGGCCTGTCCCTGCCCTGCCTTTGGCAGGTGCTTCTGACATTTCCTCTCCCCCCCCCCCACATCCCCCCCCTGTCCCGGCCCTGGATCTGCGAGGGGATGCCTCCGAGGGGCTCCCAGCAGCAGGGGGGAAAGCTCTTGACAGCCCTGGGCCCTCCTTCCCGCCTCTCCCCAGGGCCCAGCTCTCCCCACCTTCCCAGAAGGGCCCTGGGATTAGACGCCCAGATGCGTGGGGAGCCTGGCAGGCAGCTAGGCCCTGGGAGAAGGACTGCTGCCGAAAGACCTGGGCTTGAACTAGCTCCCAGCCTCAGTCTGCCCCTCCGTGGTGAAAAGAATAACTTCCCGCTTTGCATTCATCAGAGCTCTAACTCCCCCTCCCCGGCAGCCTGGATCCTGTGCTCCAGGACTGCCTCCCCCAATTACCCCCTCCCCCTTAGGCCAGCTATGACATCAGCAGGGCTGGAAGGAGGCCACGGAGAAAGGGCCTTGGCTGAGACCCAGCAGCTGCATTTGGCTCTCACACGGGTTCTGGGTGGTGGCTTGGGCCTTGTGGGGAAGAGAGGCCCATCTCGTTAATTAATAGGTCGGGGCAAGGGATTCTTGGGGCTCCCTCTGCTCAGGTGTGGACGTGGTGAGGGGTGGGCTTATCCGCGGGGGCTCCCCTGCTTCCCCAGAGAGCCTGAGACCTACCTGCTGGTACCTCCCCTTTTACGCCTGCCTGTTGCAGGAGTTTGTTTTTTAAGTGATGCAATAAACCAGGACCTGTGACTCCGTGTCCCTGGCAGGGCTGGAAGAGAGAGGCTGAGGCTGGGAGGAGAGGTTAAGGAAGGGATGCTCCTGGGACTCATCCCCCCTCCCCCCAGTGACCTGGAGACAGTGTCCAACTCTGGAGGTTTAGGACATCACCTGGTGGAGAGGAGATGACAGGCCGTCTGATGAGTCCGCAGGACCTGGAGAGAATGGACCACAGTGTAGGCAAGGCTTGTCAGAGAGCGGAAGCGCCCATGAGCATTCTGGGCCCTGCCAGCTCCTGGAGCCCGGAGGTATTTTCCTGGGTGCTGGCAGAGGCCAAGGAGTGACTTTGGGGCCAGGTAGGCCAGTGGGCCAGATTGGGGGTGGGGATTCCTTGAGCTTTTCAGCCCCAGAAAAAAAAAAAATGGTTTTCTAGAGCCTGCCCCCCTGCTTCTTGGACTGGTAGCAAGAATGGCCCCTCGTGGCAGGCAGATGCTGTGACCCAGCCTTTGTCTGCCTTAATCTGAGCCACCACGCAGCTCGGACTGATGAATAATGGAGCCACGCTCGTCTGCAGACGCCTGAGCTTGAGTTGGACAAATCAGGGATTAGAGGGGCCTCCCGCCTGCCTCCAGCCCCTTGCCTCACGGGGGCTTTCTCTGCCAGTGTGCAGGAAAGAAGCTAAGAGAAGCCCGGCTGGCTCAGACCCTTGAAACATCCAGCTAAGAATTAGTCGGCCTGGGATGGTGGAACTCAATGTCCCCGGAGCTTTGCAGGCAGCAGCTAAGAGAAGGGTTGTCTGCCTCAAAGTGGCACTGTGCCACAGGTCCTTAGAGCTTCCTTTTGACAGCAGTCCTATTGTAGAAACATCTTTGATAATATAGTCCAGTGTTTCCCAAAGTGTGGTACGCGTACCCCCAGGGGTATGGGAAGAGTCTGGTGGGGGTATGTGTTGCACCCGAGTTTGGTGGGGATATGCACTGCGCCGTGCTTAGCTGCACCTAATTCTACGTTCTCATGAGTACGAGGGGTACTCAGCATTACGAAAATTATAGAAGGGGTACACATGTGTCAAAAGTTGGGGAAACACTGATCTAGTCTATCATCCCCTTTTAAAGAGGGATGAGCTGAGGTCCAGGGAAAGGAAAAGGGACTTAGGCATGTCACATAGTTGAGTTGGTAGCCGAAAAAGACCTTGTAGGGTTGCTGTCAAGGTTAAATGAGTAGATCTTTGAAAAGCCCTTAGAGCAGTGGTTCTCAACCTTCCTAATGCCGCGACACTTTAATACAGTTCCTTATGTTGTGGTGAGCCCCAACCATAAAATTATTTTCGTTGCTACTTCATAACTGTAATTTTGCTACTGTTAAGAATCGTAATGTGAATATCTGTGTTTTCCGATGGTCTTAGGCTCTACAGCAGCTTGAGAACCACTAGGAAGGTCGCCTAAGACCATCAGAAAACAGATATTTACATTAGAGTCATTAATAGTAGCAAAATTACAGTAATGAAGTAGCAACAAAAATAATTTTATGGTTGGGGGTCACCACAACATGAGGAACTGTATTAAAGGGGCGCGACATTAGGAAGGTTGAGAACCACTGCCTTAGACCAATGCCTGGTGCATATAGTAAACACTATATAGGTGAGTTGCAACTGATCATTTGCAAACGTTTTCACAACCAGTCTGTGAAGGTTGTATTTCAGTCCCTATTGAACCGTTGAAATAAATGAGGCTCAGGGAGACTGGGTGTCCTGCCTGAGGGACACACAGCCTATGATTGGCTGGCTACTTCTAATTCCTGGCTTGTGTGAATCTAAAGTCCTGTTCGGGGTCCAGCCCAGTATTCTGGTGATACCAGGGGTTTGAGGGACCCCAGTGGGGACCTGGGAGGAGGCCTTGCTAGCCCAGTCCAGCCCAGGGATGAGCCCCTACACCTCCATCCCTCAGTTGATGGGCCAATTTCTCTGAAACCTGACCTGCTAGTAAAAGTTAGGGAGACAGGTGGGGCCATGGTTGGAGGCAACCCGCCTGCCACCCTCTCCCCAGCTCCCTGGCTGGCTCCTGAGCATCTGCACCCTTCCCTCTGCAGGCTGTTCGGCACCACGGGAAACTGTGCTGCCTGCAGCAAGCTGATCCCAGCCTTCGAGATGGTGATGCGGGCCCGTGACAATGTGTACCACCTCGACTGCTTCGCCTGCCAGCTCTGCAACCAGAGGTGAGTGGGAGGCGGGTAGAAAAACCCAACACTCTCGCTAGGGCCCAGGTGACTCTTGCTGGAACAAACCAGAAGCTGCAGAGACCTGCGTGCACATGTGGGTCCCGTGTGTGCATGTAGCTGCATGTGCACGCTGTCCTGAGTATGCATGTACACACGTGTTTTACATATGTGTAAGCCCTGCCGTCACATGTGTGTGCATGTTTCATTTAACCCCTTTCTCCTTTCCATCTCTGCCTCTGTCCTCTCTGGGTCTTTTGCTGTTTCTTTGTTCTTTCTGTGTGAATGTAGTGGATGGGAGCATGTGTGGGCCTACTGTTGTATGCACAGTGTGCCATGTGCATGTGTGGTTTTAAATATCCATGTCCGGGTGGGCATCTGCATGTGTTTCTAGGTGTCCCTATACAAATGGGGGCATGTGTGTACTCTGTGCGTGATGAGTAGGCATGTGCAGGAAAAGGCCCGTTTTAAATGTGCATGTACAAGGGTTCTGTACACGTGCCCTGAGCCTTTATTGTGTGCCATGTGCATGTATGTTTGAGTGAGAAGGGGTTCCCAGGAGGGCCTGGAGGACGCCTCTTCTGATTCTGGTTCTAGCCAGCCTCCTTTCTGGTCCTTTGGCCTCAGCCCTGTGGGGGACCTCAGGGACCTGTGGGGGGCTCTGAAGGAGGCCCTTTTCTCGGGAGCCCCCAGGACAGGAAGGAGCGTATACAATATTCCCAGAGGACTAGGTCCTGAGGGACCTGTAGGGAACCCTGGCCGGGCTGGGGCTTTGCCAGACCAGCTGCTTCGAGGGCTCGGTGACATTGCAGCGCCACCTGGTGTTTAGACTGGAATCTGCTGGAACCCTGGGGTCCCACTGAAGGCTCAGCCACCTTGGGGACATCTTTGAGGGAAGGCTGAATCCCCCAGTGCTTACGGAGACTGGATGAAGAGAGGGGAAAGCAGAGCCTTCCTTGGAAGGGGAGATGGTGGAACAGAGTCACCTCCCCCTGGAAAGATGCTTCAGGAAACCCACAGGTTCTGTTTAGAGAAAGCGCCTTTCACTGACCATCCTCTTAAATTGGGGAGGGGACAGAGGGATGGGAAAATCAGCCATTTTACCTCTTTTCCTTTCCATCTCGACCTCGGTCCTCTCTGGGTCTTTTCCTGTTTCTCTGTTCTTTTCTCTCTTCCTCCCATTCTGGGACAGGGTTAGCTTATTCCTATCCCTTCCCATTCACCCAGCCCTCCATGGGGGCTCTGACTGGAAGGCCCGTGGCCCAGGCTTGTCTGTCTGTCCGTCCCACACCCCAGGCTGCAGGGCCTGGCAGAGGGCTGGGTTAACCCAGGGACTTCTGGGTGTGCCCTCTGGAAAGTTCAGAAGCAAGCCGCCCCGGACCTCCTGTCCCACGGTCCACCTCCAGCCAAGCTGGGTTCCATGCGGCTAGAGCCCTCCTGAGTTCTGCCTGGGGGCCCCCCGCCACCCTCTGGGTAGAAAACCCAACACGCGCGCTAGGCCCCAGGTGACTCCTGCCGGAACAGACCAGACGCTGTGGAGGCCTGCATGCACATGTGGTCCCGTGTGTGCGTGTGGCTGCATGTGCACGCTGTCCTGAGTATGCGTGTACATATGCGTTTTATATATGCCTAAGCCCTGTCATCACATGTGTGTGTGTTCCCACCCTGTGACTACATGTCCTCTCTCTCCTGCTTGGATTTTTTCCAGATTTTGTGTGGGAGACAAATTCTTCCTGAAGAACAACATGATCTTGTGTCAGATGGACTATGAGGAGGGGCAGCTCAATGGCACCTTTGACTCACAGGTTCAGTAATGCCCGGCGCCTGGCCTCCGGCCCGTCTGTCTGTCCGTCCGCCCGCCTGCCCACTGCCCGGCCGGCCAGCCAACCGCTCTCCCACCGATTAGAATGCCTTCGTCCTCCGCAGGAAGGACGGCCCTCCCGTCTGTGTGTGACCCCTCCCGGGGCCAGGCTGGGCCTGTACAGTCTGTCTTCTGTATATAAATGGGAACATTTATTTTATGAGAAATGTAATGCGGTTTTATTACTGGCGTGGATTAAACTTATGAATGTTTCCGGGGAGGTTGCTCTGCGTTGATCACATGACTGACACAGACCTGGGACCCCGCCCCGCTGCTTGAGAGTAGTGGTGGCATGGGAGGGGGAGGGGCTTCCCTGGGCTCTTTGAGGGGGAGGGACATGGAGCAGGGCATTGGGTTCTCCAGGTGGGCTTTAGGAGGAAGAAGCTGGAGGGAGGAAGCAACCCCAAGCACCCCAGAGCTGGGAACTGGGGTGCCCCCTTCCCCTGGCAGAGCATGCACCCTGATTCTGAGCAGACCCCCAAGATGAAGAGGGGCAAGATGGGACCCTTTCTTCCCTGGGCTCCTCTGTTATAGCGATCCACTGAGACCCCCCTCTCTCTGCCCAGAGAGCAGCCTAGCTCTGACCGCCTCCATAGGAGGACCCCAATCCGGAGCCCCCTACCGTGGGAGTACCACCTTGAAGCCCCTCTTTGCTTTCAGAGTGATGGGCAGCGTCTGCTGCCTCCTCCCTGCAGCTGGGCCTGACGTGGGGCCCAGCCCCCTGCTTTTCCGGGTGACTGAGAGCAGTCCCGCTCCCCTGTAATGCAGCCCACGCAGCTGGAGGCTCTCGCTCACTCAGTCGGCAAACCTTAATCCACTGTCTCAGCCCCGCGCCTTAAGCACCAGACCCGAGGATGAATCACGAATCGGACACAGTCCGTGCCCTTGAAGAGGAGAGAGAAAGCCGGGAAAACAAGCAGAGCGTGGCGCGGTGAGGATGAGCACGGCAGGGGGACCTGGGACAGGCCAGTTCCCTCCAGTGCACACAGGACCACTGGTGCCGGCTCCGGAGAGTCAGGGCCGGATCGGCCAGCGGACACCCAGTCCCATACATGTGCTGGCAGGCAGGAGGGAGGGACACATAAGAGGCGGGTGCGTAGGCAGAGATAGGCCGGGACAGCCCGGTAAGCTGGCAGGCACTGAACTCAGGCCAGACGATAGCCTGGCAGGCAGACACCCGGAGTGTTTTCTGTCCACCTGCTGAGCCAGGCTCACCCAGGGCAACAGGCATGCTGTCTTGTCTTGGATGCAGCCACGGCACCCAGCACAGAGCCTAAAACTGAAAAGGTATCCCGGAACAGTATTTAAGGGAGGGGGGGGGGGGCTTCTGGGGTCCAACCTGACAAGGAAGGCTATAGGGACCAGCTACCCCACCATCAGGCCACTTGCTGTCCTTCCCGAGGGACTATTTTTTATCCTGGCCACAGAACAGAGCCCAGGGCTGATGGAGCCGGCCCACTGCTTCAACGGCCTGGCCCTGGGCAGGGAACCGGCGGCTGGGGTGGTCGGGCCTGGGCCTCCTGTCACCCTGACTTCACCCTCCTGTCACCTGGGCCTCCAGGCTCTGGTGGGCTAGATCAGTGGTCGGCAAACTCCTTAGTCCACAGAGCCAAATATCAGCAGTACAACGATTGAAATTTCTTTTGAGAGCCAAGATTTTTAAACTTCAACTTCTTCTAACGCCACTTCTTCAAAATAGACTCCCCCAGGCCGAGGTATTTTGTGGAAGAGCCACACTCAAGGGGACAAAGATCAGCATGTGGCTCACGAGCCGCAGTTTGCCAACCACCGGGCTAGGTCTCTTAAGTTGTAGTTTTGTGGCCTGTGGCCTACTCCACGGGAAGAGATTGCTGGGGCTGGAGATCTTGGGGGTGGGAGTTTTCAGCTTTGGCGGCTCCCCCTCCTGTGAAGGAGCTGCATCCGTGGGTGAGAGGGAGAAGAGGGCCGAGAGCCAGGCAGCCTGGCTGCTGTGACTATTATGTGCCGTGAGGCTGGTGAAACTGGGGAGCGGTCTGGAGGAGACGGTGGGTGAGTGTGAGGGCTGGAGTCCTGAATAAGGAGTTTTCCCTGCTCGACGTGAAAAGGCAAGTTCTCTTCCTGGATCGTAGTAGAGGCCCCAACGCCAGACCCTCCCCGGGCCCTTAGGTCTCAGGTGGCCAGGCCCACCCCAAGGCTCCCAACTACTAACTTCGGAGTTTGCTGCAGATAAAGTTGTAACACAAGTTAATTACATGGTTATCGAGAGAGAACGGAGCCACTCGAATGCAGTTTCTGGGCAATTACGATCGTTTCCAACAGAGCTACCATATTGCAGCCATGAAGTAACATGTCATTTTGTCGTAATTATGTAATTAACTTGTCTCACCACTCTAGGTTGCACAACAATTAATTCACTCACAATGAGATAGACTCGAAGTCAGGCAGCCGGGCTTTGAAAGCCCCCAAGAGCAGAGCTGGCCTTGGAAAAGGACCCCAGCCCCACTCTCCACCCCGGGCCTCGCCACGGGGCTTCCCGGCTCAGCCTGGCCGGGACGGGCCAGGTCCGGCACCGTGGGCCCACCTATTGCCGTTTCACCGTCCCCATCCAGGAAACGGATGGTCTGTTCCCCGGGGCAGCCAGGAGGCTGAGGTCTACACTGTGAAGCGCTCTGCTCACCATCCTGAGGCCCTGAGTAGAAGAGCCTTCATCCTGGAAGTCTCGTAGCAGCCCAGAGCTGCCCCACAGGCCTGCCTGTGCAGGTATGGAGACAGTAGGGGACGGGGACTGGGGAGGGAGCAGAGAGGAGGCCAAGCTCTCTTTGTAGCAGGGTGAGGGAGGTAGGGTTGGAAGGGTTACTAGAGGCCAGGGAGTGTGCACCTGGAGAGGATTTGCAAACCCCAGAGGGCACCCAGGGAAAGCCTGCCCCTCCCCCTGCTCCCTAAGACACTGCATAGGAGAAACTTGGTTAAGGATAGGGCATGAACGGTCCTGGCTGGGGCTGCAGCCCATCACAGAGGGTTGGGGCACAGGGGAGCAAGGGAGCACTGAACATAAACCATTAGCGTCTGCCACAGCTCGACCCTCAGCCCAGGCATGAGGGAGGTGGGATGTGGACGGGCCTGTACTGTAGGTTGTGCACAAGTCCCCTTTCCCCCAGCTAGCCCGTGGGCCCCTCTCTCCCCTCCTGCCTTCTGTGGAGGCCTGGTGTCAGAGATACCCTACCCAGGGGCCTTAGACCCATGGAATATGGCCCTGGCTTGTGCCCCCATTCCTGGGACTGAAGCTGGGCCCCATAGTCTGTGTTTGGAAAGAAGTTTGATTCTGATCTTGACCTTGCGGCAGGGCCCATCATGGAATCTCACAGGGGTCCTCCCTTCTCCCGGGTCTGGTCCCAGAATCCATGCCCTGCATCTGGAGACACACAGAGGCCCTGGCAGAATCCACGTGACAGTCTAGCCCGGGAAATCTCATCTCTGTGTGGAGACAATTGCCCCCTCTCTTAAAGCTGTAGGAGGTAGTTGTAGCCCAACTCACTGAATCTGGTGCTGGGTGACGCAGCACCGCCCACCTGGGAGCTCTGCTGCCAGGGGAGGGGCGGTTCAGGAAGGACACACTGTAGCTGAGACTGGGCACCATCTCGGGTGAAAATTCCTGAGAGACTGCTGGCATTCTGTAAGTGGACATTTATATTACCTCTAAGACTATAATTGCCTAAAAATGAATGAAGATAGGCTGACATGAAGATGAGTTAGTCCAGAAAAAAAAGACAAAAAAAACACACCACATTAGGTCAAGCTTTATTCATCATGAGAAAATAACCAGATAAACCACACACACACACACACACACACACACACACACACACTCTCACATGCACACTCACACACACTCAGACACACACACTCTCACACACACACAAACACACACACTCACACACACACACATACACACTCACACACACACACATACACACTCTCACACACACAAACTCACACACACACATACATACACACACACTCACACACACACAAACACACACACATACACACACACTCTCACATGCACACTCACACACACACACACACTCACACACACACACACACTCACACACACACACTCTCACACACACACACACACACTCTCTTACACACACACACACTCACACACACACATACACACACACACATGTGCAGCTAAAACGCAGAAAGGAGTTCATTAGAACCTCATGAGCAATCCTCATCTCTGTGCCTGGGCCCTGGGGCAGTCTTCCATCTGCCTTACCCCAGCGAGGCTGGGAGCCTCCTGCCCTGCCCTGGGCATGAGGCTGAGGGTGCCCCAGACTCTTGGTACCTTCAGGTGAGACTGTGCGTGAGCTCCCTCCCATTGGTACCGCCTTTGCCACCCAGTAACAGCCTCCCACCAAGAGTCTGCCCCACGTGTCACCACTCTGCCCCTGGGTGCTGAGGAATGGAGGCGGGGGAGACGGCAGACAGGGTCCTTCTCCAGGTGGAGTCTGCAGTGCAGTGGGGAGACAGGCAGCAAACTAATCAGCAGGTCAGTAATGAGCTACAGAAACGCTGAGTGCTGGGAAGTGGCTGGAGGGAGGCCTGCTTGACACAGTGGGAAGGAATGACCTTTGCTCGCCCATCCTTAGAATCACCTTATCCGAGGTGCTCACTTTGGGGAAACTGAGGCCCAAAGAGGAAGAGGTGGCCAAGGTTCACTGGAGCCAGCCTGGGTGGAAGCTTGAGGTCCCGGCCCTCAGCCTGGCCCAGAGCTCTGTGTCCTGCCCCCGAGACGTCATTCCAGCCCAGGGTCCCGTTCGGCACACAGTGCATGGGGGAGAGGAAGCGCTGCTCAGCCTGGACTCCTGCTTTGTCCTTAAAATACCACCAGAATGGGCTTGGCTCCCCGGCTGCCATCGCAGCCTCCCTGCCCCATGATGCCACTAACTTGAGACACGTTGGTTGGACCCATGGCTTCTAGGGACTCTGGCCTGATTGTTCGGATCCCTGGGAATTACCGCTCTCCACAGAGGACACATCGAGAAAGTAGGTTTCCGTGCAGACTCCGCATGACCAGTTTTCCAGGGAAAAGGAGGATCTTCTGTAAAGCAGGATTTGGCCATGTCCAGGGGGACACGGCAATGGGGCTGGCAGGACAAGCCTTCCTTTTCTGTTTCTCCAGACCTCGCCACCTGCAGGCCCGCTGCTTTGTTCTGAGAGCGGAGGAGCTCTGGGCTGAGACTCGGTGTCAGGGTTCCTAAAGGACATTCCTGGCGTTTGAGGTCCCCAGGGGGGGGGGGGGGGGGCGGCCAAGGCAGGTGGAAGACAGACTATCTAAAAACAGGACTCCTGCAGGCTGCCAGCACCATGCCCCGTAGGTGACCCCTCAGCGCCCGCCCCTTCACCTCCACTCATTGTGGGCTTTCATGCAGGGCTGTGAACTTCCTATGATGACTGGGGAGGCCACCATCCACCCCTAGCCTCTGCCAGTGAGGAGTGAGGGGGACTTTGCACAAAGTAGGGTTCGGGAGGCAAGTTCACAGGCTGGCTGCCCCTCCGCCGGGGGCCCAGGTGGCCCAGGCCTGTCCTCTCCCTCCTCTGCACCTGCCTCATTATTTGGAGCCCATTTCGAAGCTAATCCCTGGGTTTGTTAAGTGACTCCTCCTCTGGCCCCGCTGCTTTCATTAGAGACAAGAGAGTTAATTACCAGCCCCTCGGAGGCCCCACTACAGGCCATTTGAGAGCTGACACAGCCCTTAAAGTGATTTAAAAATCCCATTTTCCTGCGGAATGGACTACCCTTCCCTCTCCGTGAAGACTAATTACTACCACTTCCCATCGGAGGAGGGACCCTGCTCCTTGTCCTCCCACCCGCCCTACTTCAGGCAGCGGCTCCTCACTGAAGCTCCTCTGGGCAGGGGCAGCCTCAGAGGCTCTTCTCCCAGCACACAGACATCCCCGTGAGGCAGCAAGGCTGGGAGGGCCAGAGGAAGGAAGAGGGAGAAGGGGAAAACCAGCCCGGAATGGTGGCCGCTGGCCCTTCTGGGGCCTCGGTGCTACAAAACTTCCTCCCCAAATCCAAGGCTTAAACACCCGCGGTGGGAGGGAGGACCAGGTCAGGGCTGCTGACAGCTCTGGAACTATCCGTGGTCCTGACGTTGTCTAGCCCCGGGCCTTTGCGTCTGGATAGGTGCACAGAGTGGAAGGAGTGATAGAAGGCACCTCCAAGTAGTATGATGGTGCCTGTGCCTGAAACACAGGAGCTCACTACCTCTAGAAGCAGCTTGATCCTACGAAGGATCAAGGAGCCTGACCCTGCTCAGGCCCTCTGACCCCAGGAAATGCTGCCAGCCCTGCCCTCATTGTGAGCACTGTCCTTCTCCTGTGACTACTGTTGGGGATCCACAGGGTGTGGAAAAACCGACTAAGAAGTCAGACTGTCTAAAAAGGGTCATTCTTAATTTCAGCATATATGTAAGTTTGTTATGGCAGTTCTTCAAACAGCTGAGTAGTCCCATGTCAAATGCAGTTTTCCACTGCAGGCATGGATGAGGTTATGAAGGGGCGCATCCAAAGTCCAGACGTCACAGAGCAAACCCAAATGGGTGTCCACTGACCTAGGCAGAGAAGAGTGAGGTTGGTTTCATTCATCCCTCCTACCCTCCCTCACTCCTTCCATGCCTCCTTCCAGCTACCAATACATGCTGAGTGTCTAAGGCAGTGTGAGGCAAGGGAGAAGCAAAAGAAACTGAACAAAGCCCCTGCCCTCAAAAACTCTCACAGAAAGGAGAGGAGGCAGGGGGCAGCCTGTACAAAAAGTCATCCCTCAGTGTGATCGGTGACAAGACAGAAAGAAGGGAGGGAAGGTGGCTAACTCAGCCTAAGCGCCAGGAACGTTTCTGACGAAGGATCCTTGAGCCATCCAACAAAGAGGCAGTGGGCAAAGGCCCAGACGTGGAGAGCGTGGGGCTTGGGTGGAGGGTGGCCCAGAGCTGGGAGTGCTTGCAACACCGAACACAGAGGCCCCGGAGCGCGGCAAAGGCTGCTGGCGGGGGAATCTCATGCCGGGCTGGGGAGACGGGCCTTTATCCTCGAGACAACAGGAAAATGTCAGAGCTTTGTAACAGAACAAGGACACGACCAGATCTGCACTCTTTGAAAGCTCATTCTGGGGTGATATACGGGGGGAATCAGAGGGAGCAGCAACCAGGGGAGGGGACCCCTGCGGTTTCAATTGCCCAGATGAGAAATGAGTTTTGCCTGGCTTGCTCTTCATGGGCCCCTGCTGGGCTTTTTTATTTTTATATCCATTCAGAAAACATATACGAGGCCCCTCCTGGGATGCAAAGGTGAAAGGCTCCCCTCCCCATCGCCACAGCATGCAAGGTCTGTTTTTTCCCTCCTCAGAAAACCCAGCCTCCCGGGTCTTTTCCCAGGGACTTCCCCCACCCCCTGCTTCTAGGGCATCTCCATGCTCAGAGAACAAAACGGCTGGAGGAAAGGTGTTCACGTCGGGCAAACAGTTAGGGCTGAGCTGAGATGGACTGAGGCCACCTCCTCTGCTGCCCCCCCCCCCCGCCCCGTACCAGGGAGGACATTGGGGGCTGGTAGAGAAATGAACAGAGCACGGTGCCCTATCCCCACAAGGACACCGGCGGGGACATTTCCTGTGAATGAAGACCCTGTGAAAGCAGGGTCAGAAATGAGTCTAAACACTTCCTTAGCCCAAGAATGATTGGAGAGAAACAAAAATCAATATCCTCGGAGGGATATGTGTTCCTCTGGGGACCATCGGATGTGCCACAGTGGTGACTTTCAGGTAAACCGAGGAGGAAGCAGTGCGTTCTGGTTGAGACTGAACTAGAGCTGAAGTAGGAGCCTCTTCCTCTCACAGAGGAGTGGGGGACACCCAACTGAGACACCCTGTGCAGCGGGCGTCTGCTTGCTCCCAACCTCCGCTGCACGGGTGGTCAGTCTAAATGAAAAAGGGTGATAGATACTGTACTCACATTGTTCTGATCAAACTAAGGACTCACCTTCTCCGACCGGGGGAGAGGCTTTCTGTCCTTCCTTTGATGAGAGGCTAAGGAAATAGGTTTGCCACTGGAAGCATCGTGTGACCACAAAGGGAAGCAGCCTTCCAACGGAGCTGACACGGAGGGAGGCAGGACGGAGGCACAGAAACGCCTATGTTCTCCATGGCTTCGTGAACGGCTGATAGTACATCCTCGGGCCCGCCCTACTTCCGACGTCTTTGTTCTTCACGTCTGACCTTTTGGGCTCCTTTTCAAAACAATGAGCCTGAACCTTGGAGGGGAGGGGGGTGCAGTAAAGGGCTGTGGCCCCTCGCTAAGAACCGTATGAACAGAATATGGTGTCTGATGTGGAAGGTGATGGGCTCACTCTGCTCTCTCCTGGTCAGACCACCTCTGGACTCTGGAACTTCAGGTCCAGGACAGCAGGGAGAAGAAAGATCTTGTTAGATGAGGAGCATCTGTGGCAACTGAGCTGGTTTACCCTGCAGAAGAAGAGCAGCTCAGGGACATGGTACTTCTGACTGCGGAGTGTAGATGTCTACAGTGGGGGCTCAGGTCTATCAAAGTGGGGTTTGGTGTCTGGTGCTGTTGCTTTCATGAGTGGCCTCGCCGAGATTACATCACATGTCTGTTACATCACCTACCTCACAGGGCATCAGGAAGACTAAGCGAGGTGATGTGTGACAGGTGCCGAGTCCTGTGGGTGGTACATAGTGGTTCCTCAGTTAGTATTAGATACTATTATGATTACTAGAGGCCTGGTGCATGGGATTTGTGCACTGGTGGAGGGCGTGGCCTGCGGGGATTGGCCCTCTGTGGGAGCACTGCTCATCCTGGTCAGCCGAGCAACATTCCCACTGTGGGAGCCCACTGGCAGTGCACCAGGGGGCAGCTCCTGCATTGAGCATCAGCCCCTTGGTGATCAGTGCACATCATAGCGACTGGTCGACCCGTCATTCTGGTCATTCCATCGTCTGGTCTCTGGGCTTTTATATGGAGAGATTACTGCTATTAGCTGGATGGCTGTCATAGGGAAGAAAGAGCTGGGAGAGGTCATAGGGAAGGGCAGCAGGCACTATATAAGGAGGACCCTTCTCATTCTTAAAGCTGCCTCAGTGGCTGTGAGCTTCCCACCCTGGAGGTGTTCCAACAGAGGCTGTAGGAGCCCCCTCCCCCTCTAAGGGCCATCTCCAGTTCTTAGCCCTTTGGGGTCCTTTTCACTTTTGCATCTACTGGGGATGCCCATGTCAGTCTGTCTGCTGGAACTTTATTCTGGTTCAGAGCAAAGGAAATGGGCAGATGGCATGGCTCAGCCAGTGTCTGCACAGGAGGGTGCAAGACCGCTTTTTGCCTCATCTCTCTGCTCATAAAAGTCTTTGGAATTCCTTCTGAGCACAAGCAGCAGGATAGGGACCGGGCCAAGGGCAGGAAGAGGTGGCTTAATAAAAAACCCCAATAAAGCTCTGAGGCCCCTAGTGGCCAGGGGCAGGTCCTGGGCACAAGTCTTCCTTAGACCCACCTAGTGGGGGGCCCTGACTAATATTCCTGGAGTCTGCACCTGCCCCCGGCTTCATTAACAATGCTGAAGGGGCTGAGAGGTCCTGGGGGCTCCTCAGTGTTGCCTGACAATATTGCTGAGCCATGCACACCAGCCCCACCCCATCGTATGTACCCCACTCCCATTCCAGACCCTCTGCTGAGGAATGGGCTTGATTCAATCAGCCATTTGCCTGTGGGACTGTCCGGGCCAACTTATTATGGGCAGTTGCCAGCTCCAGGGAGTCAGGCAGCCCTGGCGTGGAATTTGGAGCAAAGATTTATTAAAGTGCAGCAGAGAGATGCCAGGTGGGGTTCTGTCCCCCTCATCTCCAATCCTGCAGCCAGACCCAGGGTAGGCCCCAGCTAGGGAAGGCTAGGCTGGGGTAGGTAAGGGCAGGAACAGAGGCAGAGCCCACAGGGGGTCTGGCCTGGCCTGCTGGTCCGAGCTGGCATCCCTCCATTGGGGACTCTGGGAGGGACAAGCTCAGGCCTTGTTCCCTCTATCTAGCCCCTAATATAAAGCACAATGCTTTAAGGAGTTTGGGCTGAGAAAAGCTAAGTCTGGCCAGTTTGAAGACAGCCAGACAAAGGCCTAGCGCGGGACCGCCCGGAGTGCCTTGGCCCTCAGCTGCCTACAAAAGGAAGGGGAAAAAGGAGTGCGGACTTTGCAGTTCGGCTTAAAAAATAAACCTGTGAAACAGAGCCAGTCCCCCCTCCCCCCTCCTCCCATTCCTCCCGCTCCAGCATTAGCAGGAGGGGCTGGAAACATTTGTTCCCAGAGAGGAGGAGGGTGGGGGGGGACCCCTAAGTGCTTCTGCTTCCTTTTTTTTGCCAAATCATGCAGAAGATGCTGGCAGCTGCAAAGATTCAATTATGCACAATGCAAAAAAAAAAAAAAAAAAATCATTTACAAAAATAATGGCACTCAAAAAAAAAAGGCCTCTCCAGAAATGGCGTGGAACAATAAATCCGTTAATTAGCTAATTAATATTCAATTGGGGTCAGTGGGCTTAATAGAACCTTTCTCGGAGACCCAAGACATTCTAAACTGCCGCGAGGTGCCTGCCCACTGCCATTATCTCCGGCGTGCAGGCCCTTATCGGGCCGCCAGCTGTCCCTGAACAAAGCGGGCCCCTTATCAGCTGGGGCAGCAGCCCCGGCCGCTTGCTCCAGCTCCCTCCACCCAGGGGAGCACGCAGCCCCTTGGTAATTGATATATGGCACAGCTTTGTCTAAGGCTGTTTGCTCTGCTGGTATTTAAGGCAGCGCGGGGCCCCTGATGGATTGCCATTGGCCAAGTTTCTGAGGACGGTGACAGTCAGCCAGTGAGGAACCGGCCAATGACAGTGGCTGATGTTCATGATGCCTTGGCCGTCTGGGCCGGGCAGAGGCCCCACATGTGGCAACTTGGCCCGCTGGGGTTGAACTTGAGCTTCGTGGCTCTCCTCGAGTGGGAACCAGGTCCCTCGAAGACAGGCATTTACACGGGTGGCCAGCATTCCCGCCCTGCTTTGCTCAGTCAGAGGTTGGACCAGACCCCGGCTACGCTAAGTGTGGTCCATGGACTTGCTTGTCCTTCACCTTAAAACTTGTAAGAAACACAAATTTCTTGGATCCCGCCTCAGATCTCCTGGATCTGAAACTCAAGGTGGGGCCCAGGAATCTATACTTTAGTGAGCTCTCTAGATCAGCGGTCGCCAAGCGGCAGTCCGTAGAGGTCCAAAAGGTTGGCGACTGCTGCTCTAGATGGTTCGGATGCCCACTGAAGTTTAAGAAACAATGGAGGAGATCTGAGTTCCCACTCCTGGCTGTGCCTTAGAATCACCGGGATGGGGAAGAATTCAATATACAAATTCCTGGGTCACCCAGGTGTGAGCCCTGAGCACTGGTGGGCACTCTGGGAAAAGTGGGACTGGCCAGCAAAGAGGCAGGGACACAGGCTACCAGGGTCACGGTCCATCAGGAGTCCTGTCCAGTGGAACCAGGCTGCACGTGTCCAACAAAGCTAGCTCTGGCGATGCAGGATTCATACTGCAGAAACCCATTTGTGAGCCATGGGAGGATGGGGCCCCAGGCTAACCCCCAGACCCTGTGAGGCCCACGGGGAATATGTCTGAGAGCATCGCCTTAGCAGAAGGGTCCCTGGAATGGGGACAGGATGAGGAGGATGGAGGGCGACTTATCTGTTCTCTCCCCCAGGGCTGACAACACAGTGAGGCCTCAGCTATGTTCTGAGTGTGCAGTTTTCTCAGCGTCCTACATGCCCCTCCTGCCCCACCTTCTCTCTTCACCCCCTGGACCCTCCTCTATCATTGCAGCCTCCCAGGCCTGCCCTTGCATGTAGGGCTCAGAGTCTATAGCTCTACCTTCCCCTAGCCCAGACCACATATCCAGAGTCACAAGCACTCAGGGGCAGCTTGATGGCGACTCCACAAATGAAAAAAGCAAGCTTCGGTCGCTGAGGCAGAAGGGCGTTCAGGGGCCTGGATTTGCAGCCAGCCCAGGATGAGGAAGTAGGGAGGATTCCCCGCCTTGATCATCCTCCACCTACTCCCAGACGCTGCCTGAGAGTAGGCCAAGCCATAGGAACAAGGACGCCAGAGGGGCAAACACCAGGCATAAGCCAGCTCAAGCTCAATGCCCCGGATCCCACGCAGGGGGAAGTATCTGCAGATGGCTGGGCCTAGTGATGGGAATTCAGGGCCATAATCCGAGAACCATGGCTGGTGGAGCAATGCTGGTCTGAGCAAAGGGCATCTCTAAGCTTAGAGAGCTGTCATTGGGGGCAGGTGAATCAGGTGAGCCCTATTACACATTAGGGTAAAGTAATCAGCCCTGGGGCCTACAGTAAAGACGAGATGTGATACTGAGCCAGACAGCAGTGAGGCCTCCTGGGCCACACTGAGGCCACTGGGGGGCGTTTAGTGGCCATGGAGAGAGGAAGGAGGGAGCCCAGGGAAGTGGCAACTGGCTAATCCGAGCAGTTCCTTTGTCTCTAATGTATCTCAGCAGCTAGGACTCCATGGGCTGGTCCTCCCAGCTGTTTCGATGTGGAGAGCAGCCTCCAGGCCCTTGACTTCTGCAGGAGGATTAACAGGTGTCCGGTGTTTCTGGAGCTTCCCCCGGCCTGGGCGGGAGGCTCAGCAGCACATTCCGCCTGTGTGGGGTGTTGGTATCAGCAGCACTCAGCATGGGAAGGATGCACGGGTTCTCCAACCAGATGATCCCCTCATTGGCGTCCTCCCGGGAGCTCCAAATGGCTGTGGGAGAATATCAAGGCAAGTATCCATCATCCTTCACCCTCCTCCGTCAAATGACTGCCATTTTGATGTACTAACAAACCCTACGAAGAAAAATCACCCTGCATTAAGTAAGCAACGCAAGGATGGACCCATGGAATTGCACAGGCCCTAACCTACCAAGTGAGCAATTAGCCTCCAAAGCCGCCCAGAACCCCAAAACAATCCCTCCTCCCACATGTGTGCACACCGGTGACTTTTACCCCCATGCGGCTCCCTGGCCCCTCACGGAGCAAGTCTGCCCTTTGGACAGCTTGGGTTTCGCCCATCTCACCGAATCGGGATTAGAGGCTACCATGTTGGCACCACCCCCTTTGGGGAGTGAACGTGGGGACCCAGGTTGGGGCTGCTGCCATGCACAAGCTGCTTGAGAGCAAAACACCCCAGTCTTCTTTTCCCAGATCAAATCTGTCCTGGTTGTGTTTCTGGGGCCGCTGGATCCAGCCTCTCTCCGGGAGGCTCCCACAGCCAGCTGTTGGGAGAAAGAGAGACAGCGAGAGCCAGTGACCGCCAGAGGCATGGAGAGAGATTGAGAGCCTCAGAGACAGCCTTGGGAGAGAGGAAGGGGGACCCTGAGAGAGCAAGTTGGTTTGTGCGCGGTGAGGGGAATCTCTAGTTTTTGGCTATATTCATGGTGCCTCTCCTTTCTGTGTCTTTGATGCCAGCTGCCAGGACAGGAGTGGTGGTGGGCTGGGCCCTGCAGGTTTTCCTGACTTCTTGATTTTAATCTTGAGAGACTGCTTTCCTGTGAGCCCAACGTGGCTTCTCCTTTAAGCGGGGGACGGCCTAATCTTGCTCCTGGTTTTCTGTTTGCTTTGTTTGTTTGCCACTTGTCCCTACAACATCAGAGCCTCCACCCTGACTTTACAGATGGAAAAACTGAGGCTGCTCGAGGGCACCCCACATGCACTGAGTCAGGTGCTGGGCCAGTGCAATACTCCAGGAACAGCCCCACCCCCCTCTCCCTTCACTGCCTCCCCGCTGCCCAGCCCCCCACCCCCCTCACCTGCCTCTGTGCAGGGACGTCCAGGCCCCCCCACCAGGGAAGTTTCCACTCACCTGAATGCCAGCAGCCGGAGCAGGAGGGCCCGAGTGCGCCTGCAGAGTCTGGAGCTCCTTCAACTTCACGACTAATTGCAGAGAGGCAGTGGGCGGGCTCTTGGCAAGCGATTAACTGTCCCACGGCATGAATAATTTGCATAGAAAATGCTTTATTTTGGCAATCTATTAAAGGGCCCACCGTGCGGCGGCTTATCTCAGTCTCACAGCACGGGGAAGGTTTGGCTATCTCGTTAGGTTCTGTTGATGCATAACAATTTGAAATGGGCACAAGCTACTATGACATTTAAAGATGCCTTCACTTAATTATATTACACAAACAAGGGGTTGTTTATCCTTGGGAATAAAGTCTTTTTGAAGTCAAAGTTGGCATGTGCATAAAGGAGGGCATTTTACTGGTAACTGATTTTTCAAGAGGGGGGTCCCCCTCACTTCAAACTTGCGGGGGGAAGGGGGGCGGGCGGTGCGTTTCCCCAAGGCCTGGTAACACAGGGTTCCGTGGCTGAGATGCAAACTTGGAGATTGGCTCTCCTGTTCTTCTTCTTCTCTGGGGGTGGCCTCCAGTTTGGCACTTAGCACAAAACTGTGGAGAGAAACGCTTATTAGAGCGAGGAAAAGAGACTCTCTCCCTGTGTGACCTTGGGTGAGCCCCTCCCCTTCGCTGTGCTTCCATTGATTCCTGAGCAACTCATGGGCGGGGCCTTCCTGCTCTGAGTCAATGGCTGGCGAACCACAGCGTATTCCTGCTTTCTCTTTGCCACGCAGCTCGTTGGCACCACATATAAAAGTACAGGTTCTTTGTTAAAAGCCAAAGGAAATTCAGGGTCCCCATCAATACTCATCTTGGAGCTGGAAACATGCTGGGGGAGGGAGGTGAGAGCAAAGAGGAAGGGGCTTGCAGCTGCTTGAGGGTATTGGTACAGTTTTGCCTTGCCAAGCTGCAGGCAGGCTTCAGGAGAAGACAGAGCTAGCAGCCTTGCCTCACTTCCTGGAGAACCTCAATGGAGCTCTGGGAAGCCTGCCTTGCCGACAGGGGCTCATGGGAAGGCTGGCAGATGCTACCTCGCTCTTCACCTCTGAGCGTCGGAGCAGAGACCAGTGCTGCTGTGGGAGAAGCTCTGGACACAAGGTTAGGCGGGCTGCTTCCTGGCAGGGTAGAACCTCTGATGTTTCCAGGGACAGCGCTGCCTGGTCCTTCAAGAGAAAAAGGTGCAGAGAAGCCCTAACGGGTTTGGCTCCGTGGTTAGAGAGCATCGGCCTGCGGACTGAAAGGTCCCAGGTTCGATTCTGGTCAAGGGCATGTACCTTGGTTGCGGACACATCCCCAGTGAGGGGTGTGCAGGAGGCAGCTGATCGATGATTCTCTCTCATCGATGTTTCTAACTCTCTATCCCTCTCTCTTCCTCTCTGTAAAAAATCAATAAAATATATTAAAATTTTTTTTAAAAAAAGGTGCAGAGAAAGAAGGGCTTTGTCCAGGGCCCTGGCTTCCAGGCTCTACGTTACTCTGAGATTCAGGCTTTCCAAAAAACAGACTATCTCCCCACCTCCTAGTCCCCTTGTTGCCTCTCAGAACTGAGGACTGCACTCTTACTAGCTCATGGTCACCAAGCTCCTGCTTCTGCCTCTTCCTGGCACTATATATATTTTTTGTGATTAATGGGCACATTAGCTGCGATTAGGTATAGAGATAATTCCCATTCCATTATGATTTCCTAGAAATAAAACTCAAAGTAATCAAGAGAGATTAATTAGCATTAATAGTTAAGTCTCTGTTTCACCCGTGTGTAGCACTTTGAATAACACCTAATGAAATGCCAACTCCTAGACAGCATTGGGTAGCCCCTTGGCTGGTCTTCAACTGTCGTCCATCACTGCCTGCTCTAACATGACTGTCTCCAATCCTGAGTAGAACCAAGCCGCTGAGTATGTAAATTTTGAGTCAAAACCTTCCTCATTACTAGAAAGAGCTTCATCTCCAAATGTTAGCAATAGACACACAGGTGAGGGCAGAGAAGTCACTGTTAGGCCTATACCCGTGGTCGGCAAACTGCGGCTAGTGAGCCACATGCAGCTCTTTGGCCCCTTGAATGTGGCTCTTCCACAAAATACCCCAGCCTGGGCAAATCTATTCTGAAGAAGTGGCGTTAGAAAAAGTTTAAGTTTAAAAGAATTTTGCTCTCAAAAGAAATTTCAATCATTGTACTGTTTATATTTGGCTCTGTTGACTAATAGTTTGCAGACCACTGGCCTATACCATTTGGATAATATGAAGCAAAGCTACCACATACTGGGCAGTTGTTCTGCATCAACCCCTGTGCTAAGCACTTTGTTGTGTTAAACCACATAAATTTAGTGTTTTGCAACTCAAAAATATCCAACTAGTTGTAATTGTGCATGGTTCTACTTAATATCTCATTTGATTCTTACCATACCTTTACCATCCTATATAATAAAAGGTTAATATGCAAATTGTCCCCTCGATTGGGAGTTTGACCAAGAGTTTGACCAGGGGGTGGAGCCGACCTGCCAACTGCCCGCAGATCCACCCCCCCACCAGCCCCAAACCCTGATTGGCCCCCCACACCCCAAGGAGGGTGGGGACAGCTGGCCAACCATCTGCAGCTCCTCCCTGCAGCTGGCCCAGCCTGATCAGCCCCAACTGAGACAAGCTTGCCAGACCTCCACTTGTGTACAAATTCATGCACTGTGTCTCTAGTCTATAATAATCTATAATAATAAAATAGTAAAATGCTAATTAGACCGAACAGCCAAACGTCCTTCCAGATGACCTTCTGGAATGACCAGTGGGCAGGGTGTGGGGCCCGTGAGCCTGCTCTACCAGGCCAGCCATGGCAGTCCTGGTCCAGTGCCCCAGCCCCTCCATCCACAGAGGCTGGATGGGGTGCTACCACAGTGCCTCAACCTCCCACAGCCCCTCCCCAAGCCATCCTGGCCCCAGATTGCCCCCACCACCACCAATGGACAGAAGGTGGGGCCAGTGCTAAGAAGCAGTGAGCCCAGCTCCTGGTTGAGCCACACTCTCCCCCCTGCCCACCCCTGCTCAGCCAGAAGTTGGGCTCACAGCTAGCAAGCACAGTGGAGGTGGCATGAGCCTCTCCCACCTCCATGGCAGGTGGGTAGTAAGAAGCAAGGGGTCCTGGACTGTGAGAGGATGTCTAGTTCCAGTGTAGGCCCAATCCTCGGGGGGTCCTGGACTGTGAGAGGTCACAGGCCAGGCTAAGGACCACCACCACCACCACCCCCCAGTGCATGAATGTTGTGCCTCTAGTTCTTAATATCTGTCCTTATTACACATTAGAAAAATGAGGCACAGAAGTTAAATAATTTACCCAAATTTCAGAGCAAATAAGTGGGGCTGGGGACCATCTTTGGAAGACCAAGAGCTCTGACTCCACAGGCATCTAACCCTGACATTTACTATTACCAAAAAGTTTCCATAAGCATTTCACATGTTTTAATCAACAAATGTGGTTAAACTGAACCTGGTACATACTCTGTGCTCAATTAATGTTTATTATATCATGAATAAAAAGGGGTGATTACAGGGTGGCCGAGGTGCCAGTATCAGAATGGTCTACAGAAATGGGTGGCAGGGAGTGGGGTGGGCAGACACTGCTCAGCCATCAAATGCTTGGCTGAGGCTCCTCACATTCTCTTCTCCCAATCTGCCCCACCAGGTTCATTCCTAGAATCAAATATGGGGCCAGATATGGTTGGAAGGGTGTGTGGGGGATATAGACCCAGGGGCTTCCTGGCCGGGGCACAGCACTAGGACAGGGGGTGGTCTTGGAAGAGCAGAGGAAGGGGGAAGAGGTTGAGCAGAAGCATTATGCCATGAGCCACCACAACTAGGGTGGGAGAGGAGAACCTCCCTGGTTCAAGGTTCCCCTTCCAGACCAGCTGCAAAGGGGCTGAAAAATGTCCACTGACCTCTGAGAGTCCTTGTGCCCACATGTCCTTCCAGAGTGCTTGGAGTGCTTTCTTTTTGATCCCAGGTCTGCTCTCTGAGCTCAGATCAAATCTGCCCTCCACAGACACCGGAACCTCAGCTTCTTCTCTCCACTTACCTTGACCAATGACAACGCCCAGGGGCTGGGGTTGAGCATCCCCAATGGCCAGCAGTGGAGGGAGGGAAAAGTACCTGGGCACTGGTTTACCAGCTCCAGAGGGTGCCCGATGGTCTCACGCATGGTATTAATCAGTGGGTTGGACTCCAATTTATGTATTTTATCAAGTTTGGATGAAATATAACCAAGAAATTAAAAACTGTAAAATAACACATAGCTATACAATAACTCAGCTACCCTATTGAATAGCTCCCAATAACAAGAGATGGATGTAGTTAGCATAATGATTGCTCTCGGTTTTGCACTGAGTAGCGTTTCCATGAGAGAGTGATTGATTAGGAGATGCTGACGATGTGCATTTCCCTCCCTTTGGGTAGACAGCAACACTACACACAGTGATGACAGCAGTCCATGTGACCAGGTTCAGAAGAAACACTTGGTGAAGTTGGAGGCTTCAGACTCTAGGCTGTTTCTTGGAGTCCCAGAGTGATGGGTGGATGGGAGCCAAAGGAAGAACAGCTTATCCCTGGAGAATAACAGGCGATGGAGAGTCTCACCTTTAGGCCTAAAACCTTCAGGTATGGGTTACTCCTAGCATCTTTTGAAAAAGGAAGTTCATTTCCATTCATTGACTTACTTGGCATTATGTACTTCTCCTACTGTGTCCTGGGGGACTCCAGAGAAGAATCACCACATGCTCTGCTCTCACGGAGCTTGCATATTTTAAGACCTTATCTTATCTTGGATGCTACACTCAGTATCATTACCATTACCATGTTTTATGACCTGTAAAACTCTTTCAACTATTAGATTATTTAATCTTGCAATGACTCTATGAAGGTAAAGATCATGACTCCCAGGGGAAATGGAGACCCCAAGCATAGGTGACCTTTCCAAACTCACTCAACAAGTCAGTGATGATGAAGGGACCAGGACACCAGTGTTTAATTCTGAGTCCAGAACTCCTCCCATAAAAGCATACGACCCTCTGGGATGGGAGGGAGGAGGGGGAGAACTCTGCTTTGCTAGCATTGATCTGGTGTGATATGAACAGGATGGAACTCATCTGGCCTTGGGGGCCCACACAGAGCGCATGAGTCTTCATGAAGCCAGGGTTTCAAATAGCCTCATCTGGATGGAAGAAAGCAACAAATGGACAAATCGTCTTCCAGATATGCCCACACCTGGATGAGTGTCCTGAGTCATTTATCATTCATTCAACAAATATTCACTGAGGTCCTACTGTGAGCGACCGACACACTATCCTGCAGGACATCCTAGATGTGCAAGATATCCTGTCACAATCTCCCAGCTCTTCCCCCTCCCTTCTCCCACACTCAGTCTGGCTGCCCTCAGTCTGGCTGTCACAACCCAGAAGGGAAGGTACCATGGACAGCTCAGTGCACTTGTCAAAGGGAGGAATCTTGTCACATGCAGGAAGGAAGGCAGAAACTCAGCCACCTTCTCTTTTCCTGGGAACATTCTCTTTTCTTCTGGGAGAATCCAGAGGGAACCTGGTCTCACCCTGCTTCTTCCACACATTTAAATCAATCTATACCCCCATCTATTTGCTTTATGACATCCAAAAGCTAAGAAAGAAAAATTGGGTGTGCCAAGGCTGCTGAGAAATCAGCCAGACCCATGCTCCCTTGTTCCTTTTTCATTTGCTTTTCCTTTTGATACTATTTCTAAACTCTCATTCCACAACCCAAACTACATTCCTGCCACTATCCTTTTGGGCTTTTCGTTTGTTCTGGGTGTTTCTAGTGCGTGAAATTTGATTTTTTTTTTTCTTCCTTCTTTAGCTTGCCCCTGTCTTACCTTGGGTGAGACCCCCCACATCGCATCCAGACCCTCACATCAGCTACATGGCTGTGTCCCCCCCCCCCACTAGGCTAAACCTAAAGAGACTATCAATGTGATTATCTCATCAAAGTGGCGCTACTGGGAGAGGAAGGAAGAGCTGAAGTTTGATAACTAGTTAGATCAGAGCTAATAGACTGGGAGAGGTTGCAACTCATTATTGATAGAGAAGGCCATCAAAGGAGTTACCAGATGGAGGTTTCTATTCATAGGGCTTTGTGATATGAGTGAATAAGAGGGAAATTAGAGAAGAGGGAGAAAAATCTGAACAGGGTACTGGGGACCAACAGAGGGAAGGAGGGCAGTACTGAAAGCCTGGCAGAAAGAAGCCCATAATTTGTAGCATCCTACTCCTTGTATTTGGGTGGCTTTCCCCACTAGCACTCAGCTTCCAGGATGCGGAGAAGGAAAGATGAATGGACTGACACAGGATTAGGAGTTTGCTAACAAGGGTAGTGGGAAAACAGAGGTCAGTTGAACTGAGTGTGTTGACAAGATAGTAGTAAATGTGATGGATCAATGGAAGGATCTAGAAAAACTAAAGCCAGGAGAAGACCAAAATATTTCTAGGATAAAAGAACAGGAAGAGCTTTCAAGTTCAAGGACGTGTGAAAATGCTAAAAAATATAAGGTTGTGGTTGCCAGGAAATACCAGAAGATATGGCTTCAAAAGGTGAAGTAGTTTGTGTAAGGACAAGGTCAAGAGTGTGTCTCTAGGCAAGGGCTGCTAAAGTAGCATGGAGGTGGGAAGGAAGCCAGATGCAGATGGGAAAAGGAAGCTGAGACCCTGAGAAATCAGGGTAGTAAGTGGACCCTCCCATAGATATCAGAGCCTATCACTCTATCACCAATAGAGTTCAGGAAGCCATTGACAGCTATGAGAATTCCGTGTTATATGAATTGTGAGAGCAAAGACAGGGCACTTAGTGAACAGGAAGTTTCATGGTTTCCTCACCCCCACCACCCCTAACACCCAGCCTATATCTATGGCATTAGATCTGTACTTAAGGCTTAAGAGCAGACCTGTGTGTTTCTACCCACAAGAGCTCCCTGAGGCTATTCTTTGGTCTCCTCTCAGGTCATCATTTCCCTGTTTGTAATGAAACCTCATGGTCAGAGTTACTGGTGTGTGTGATAGGTTGTAGAAATGGCTACAACTTATATTTCTTCTATTCACCCTTTGGAAATGTGTGAGTTGTAGCATTTCCCATAAAGAGTATGTTTTCTACCTCTTGAATCTTGGGTGGCTTTGTGACTTGTTGGTCAAAAGAACAAGGCAGATGAGATACTGTGCAAGTTCTGAGCCTGTACCAAAAAGGCCTTGCATGCTTCCACTTACGGGTACTTTCTTTGAACCTTGAGCTGCCAGGCAAACAATTCCAGACTACCTTGCTAGTTGATGAGTGACATGTAGCCAGTTGCCCCTGTTCCCCCAACTGACAGTCAAGCCAACTTTCAGTGGCAGAGCTGTCAGCCATGTGAGTGATGCCATCCTGGGTCATCCAGCCCCTTGCTAAGCCTCCAGCCAAGGGCAGACCCATGAGGAGGCTTAGCCTAGATCAATGAATCCAGGGCCAAATCAGCAGAACCACTCAGCCAGCCCATGGGCTCAAAAGCAATGAGTGGTTGTTATTTTAAGTCACTAATTTGGAGGAATGTCTTAGCTTGAGCTGCTATAATAAAATACCATAGGCAAGGTGGCTTAAACAACCAACACTTTTTTTCCCCTCTCACAGTTCTGGAAGCTGGGAAGGCCAGAGCAAGATGCTGGCTGATTTGGTTCCTGATGAGAATTCTCTTTCAGGTTCCTAGATGGCTGGTTACCTTCTGGTTATAACCTCCCATGCAGAGGAGAGAGAAAGAGATCAGCTCTCTTGTGACTCTTTCTATTAGGGCACTAATCTCACATTCATGAGGTGTCCACTCTCGTGACCTAATTATCTCCCAAAGGTCCCACCTCCAAATGCCATTACCCTGGGCTTCAACATATGAATTTGAAGGGGATGCAAACATTCAGTCCATAGCAGGGAGGGCTGGTTTGTTATGCAGCAAAAACTAGCTGATACAGGATGGACTAGAAAGAGATAAGAGATGCATAGCCCTACGTAATAAGAAGATTATGTGCTAATCATAGCCTCTGACACATCACAGGACCACTTCTCTTCTGCCAAAGACAACCCTCCTCCCTTCCCCTGGGCAGATGCAGCCCCACATGAAGCTGCGTGGCTTGCCAAGGAGGGCAGATGGAACGGCAGCCCCCGCTTGCCAGGCACCCTTGTGCAGGGCACCACTTGCCCAACTGTAAGTAGCCGCCTGGCATGCTGTCACAGCCTCTGAAATTGCTCTCTCCTGGCAGCAAGTGTTGTGCTACGCAATCCCCCAGTAGAACCAATTGAACAAGAACTTGGTATCTGGCCAGGAGATGGCAAATCAGACTCTTGCCTTTGGAATCTGGATCATAAAATGTGGAAGAAAATCCATTAATAGAAATAGTAGAAGTGGCGGGGGGAGATGCATCCATAAAGACCTTGCAGTTGAGTATGGGGTCATAACTTCTGAAGGGCCATGGAAAGTTGTAGGAAACTGAAATTGAGAAATAATGAGTAAAAGGAGCCGAGAACTCAGAAGGCACACAGACTATGTGTGGAAGAGCAGAAGCAGGTACACAGAGAGAGACCCTGGTGGGTGGGTGACAGAGCTGCAGTGAAGACCTGCTACCCAGGTCCTCCAGCCACCAGGGGTCTGGAACAGTTTTCAGTCAGGCCAGTCCTGTCCTTGGGCTGCGGGAAGTCTCAGATTCACTGCTTATTTCTCTCCCTTCCTTGGGCTGTTCTGTTCCATTTACACCAAAGACTCCTGAGTAAAACCAACGAGACCTTCACCGCCCATCTGCTGGCCTTCCTCTCTGCAGTCTGGGCTGAGAGGCCAGCCTGGGGCTCCAGGGTGGGCCATTGTGTGCCTCTCTGGGCTTCACTTTTTAGGGCACTGTGTCTGGAGAAGTGGCGGGGTCAGTGAGGCTGAGCTTTAGGGGCCACTGAGAACAAGCTCAGTCCACACAGCCCAGCCATGCTACGGGGCCCAGGAGACAGGTAGGGCAGATGGACAGGGTGGGGAGAGGGGGGAAAGGAGCTATCCAGAGCAGCTTTAACCTGAGAGCTGAGGACAAGCTGCAGCCACAGAGCTGGCTTTCCCATATGGGTGTGCCCTGAGGTCTGACCAATCCTGATTCCACCCAGGCCCACAGGAGCCTAAGCACTGGGCAGGGAGGGTGGATCTAACCCCTGGGAGACAGAAGGGACCTGCCACTCTTGGGTCAGCACTCCTGCACAAGCCTCACCTTAGCAGCTCACCAGGGTGGTTGAGTCAGCCAGCACTTTGACAGGAGGGACAGTGGTCCACTTCCTGCTCTCTAGCCTGGAAAATCTTCCTCGGATAATCCCAGGAGCTGTCATCACTTTGGTTCCCATACAGACACTGCCATCTGCTGGGAGGACATAGGAGCAACCCAGAGGCTGCCCTGCCTGCGTTTGGGTCCAAGCCAGTGCCCTTCCTAGGAAAGCCCCTGTCTCCTGCTAGTCTAGACAGAAGGTCCCCAGCCTCCCTCCCTGACTCCCTGTCGGCTTCCTTTGGCCTCCCAAGCCCTCTCACACTCCCTTAGGGTACGGACCCCTCTCTATGTTTAGGTCCCTCTCCCCTAACTCTCTACCTTAGGCTCTTGCTCCCTAATTAGCACAGAGCTGCAGGCACAGAACAGGGCTTTGGGGAGAACCACCTCTTGGGCAGGAAATGTCTGTCCCCTCAGTCATGCTGGACCAGGCCAGGCAGGGAAGGGTAGCCACAGGTCTGACCTGTCATAGGTCCGGAGGGCAAGCTAGCTGGGTGTGCTGCTTCAATCTGCCCGAGGACTGCCAGCCAGAGACCCAGACCCACACCAGAGCTGATTGCACTGAAGACGGGAGGAGAGCAGCAGGGAGCCGCCCCTGTTAGTGAAATCTGGAAGGAAGTCTGGAGAGTGAGAGCCACCTAGCGGGGCACAGAGAGGGAGAAGCCTCTGAGACATCCCATGGGAACTCCCACTTAATGGATGAGAAAACTGAGGCCCAGAAATAGGGCCCCTCGGATAAGAAGAATGATGAAAGCTCATTCCTGAAGGACTTGGAGGATATCTAGCCGAATCCTCTCACTTACAGATGGAGAAACCAAGGCCTGGAGGGCCCCAGGAGGGGCGATGCTCACCTGCTGGGGGTTGCAATGCTAGTTAGTATTTGTCCTGTGCTTTTTCTGGGCACCAGACTGCCCAGAGTGAAGAAGTCAGCCCCTAAGGTAGGACCTGGGTGGCAATTAGAACAGGGAGGGCCCTGGGGATGGATGGGCAGGGAGGCTGCCCAGCTTCTGGGGAGGAAGGGGCTGAGGTGGCAGCCACTGGCTGCCCTGCGCTACTGTGTGATGTTCATACCATTTCCCTCACTGCTCAGAGCAAGGCCGAGGTAGGAGGCTTATTTATTCCTGCACTTTTATTTATCTAGCTTTTATTCATGCAATCTTGTCAGTGTATATTATTTACATGATAAACCATATGCAACCCCACACTCCCTCTTTAGAAAAGGCCCAAGAATACAGATTGTTGCAAAGCTGTGAAAACGGTGGTGGTGACGCTGTGTCTTCACGCTCCTCCCTCCAGCCTCCCAGTGGAGCGGCAGAAAGCCCTCCTTATGCCAAGCTGAGAGCACTGAGACCTCCCCAAGCATCTACTCGGTGCAGCGTGTACATCTGACCCCCAACAGAGGGAACATGAGAAGAAGGAGGAATGAGAGTGGGTGGGATCACAGAGAAACCTGGGGATGCATTCCCCCCAATACCTCCTTCCTGAGCCGGCCAGGCAGGGCTGGGTTGTGGCACCAGCGGCCTGAGGCCATCTGAAGGGAGTGAGCTGAATCCAAGCTAATCTACAGAAAGGCCTCAAGACATCTGACAGGTGGATTGCAAATGCCAAGACCAAAGGAGGAGAAGCAGGTTTGTGAAGGAGGAATCGAGCCCGGTAACCCGGTGCGAAGTGGCATTTGAGCAGAAACAAGTCAGAAGTAGATGCAGCAGGCAAAGAGGGGCCTGGTGGGCAGCCACAGTTTGCATTTATAGACTGACTCAGATGGAGTGGGAGGGCCTGGAACTCTGGCCAGACTGGGATTTGCAGAACTGGACTGAACAGACGTATCCGGTAGCTGTGAGACTGAACAAATGGGAACTGGTACATATATCTCTGAACAGAAAAAATAAATCATTATTTCAATTATATATCAAAACCTCTGGGTATACTCAGAGGAACAGCCATAGTCTAAATACATTGTTAGACAAGATAAGTAATAGCTTACAGAACAGGCAAACCCCCAAATTGCAGAGGCTTAACACAATGAAGGTTATTTCTTGTCCATGCTTCATGCCTGTTTCAAATGGTCACTTAGGAATGGAGGCTGATAGAGGATCTTCTGCCTTGTATCTGGGCCACCCTGGAACACATGGCCCACAAAACTGCAGTAAAGGAAGAAGAGGGAGAAAACTTATTGCCTCTTAACTATCTCAGCCCAGACAAAACATACCTCACTTCTGCTCACAGTCCATTGGCTAGAAGTAGTCACATGGCTGAAACCATGTGTAAAGCACACTATAATGTGTAAGGGAACAGCACATATATATCCAATAAGCATTGTCTCAGCCACACATCCAGCATTAGACAGGAAACATTGAAAATAAATGACTGAAGTACCCAACAAAGAAATTAGGAAAAATAACAAAATTTTCCTATGAAAAGTAGAAGAAATTAATAAAAATAAAAAATCAATTCATTAAGAACAATTAACTGTCCAAGTAATGAAATAACTAAAATAAAAGAGACAGATTATTAATTAGATCAAAAAGAAGCAAAGAAGCAAAAGCACACAAAATAGGGGAATAACCACAAATGTGTACAAAATTAAAATAATCGCAAACATATTAACACTCTTAAGTTAATATATTTGTAAAACTGTATAAAATTATTCCTAAGAAAATGTTATCATTAAAATTGACTAAAGACAGTTAATAATCATGGGAGATATTGAGAAAATTGCACCAAAAAAAGTGTCTCCTATATGTACACACACACAGAGTTTCACAAGTGAATTCATTCATACCTATGAGGAACAAACAATTATGACATTGAACTGTTCCAGTGAAAATTTTTAAAGGAAATATTCAGGTTATTTGTTACAAAGCTAGTAAAATATGTTTTTTTAATTTTAAAATATTTTTCAGTTACAATTGGACTCAGTAATCCCATTTCTAGGAATATATCCCAAGAAACTAGAAACATCAATCAGAAAAGATATATACACTCCTGTGTTCATAGCAGCACAATTCACCATAGCTAAGATGTGGCTAAGACATGTGCCACGAAGAAAAATGAAACAGGACGGGAGGATAAAGAGTGTTTTATTTAGATAGGTTGGCCAGGGAAGGTATCACCAAGAAAGGTGGTATTTGAGCAGGCATTTGAAGGAGGTGAAGGGTTGAGACAGCAGATGTCTGAGGCCAGAGCATCCCATGCAGAGAGCACAGGTGTAAGGGCGCAGGGTGGCACTACCTAGGACTGTGTGAGAGCAAGGAGCTCCAATGGGCTGGAGCTGGAAGCACAGAGACGTCAGGAAGGTGTGCTCAGAGAGGTGAGGATGTTTATGAACTCTGGCTTCTTGGGGACCTATAATAATAGGACCCATTCCTTTTCTCTGCTCCGCTCCCTCCAAGGATCACTGTCTTCCAGTGCTCTGGGGAGAAACAGCCTTTGTCTTGAATGCATTCTTGAGCAGACACCCTGCTGCCTGCTTCTCTGCTTTCACCTGACCACTCCGCAGCCCTCCACTCAAACTGTCCTCTCTTTCCCAGCCCCTGGCCTGTCAGATTCCTGTCTTTAGACCACCAGAAGAAGCCCCAATTTCACACCATGGCAACCTCTGCTTGAAGGAAGATGTTACTTTAATGAAAATCCCCTTAGTCTTCAGTGTCTCAACCCCTACTCAGTTCAGGCGACCTCTGGGCCTTGCCTTTGGCCAGCCAGAAGATTCATGGTGCATCTTCCCTGGGCGAAGATCAAGTCTTCTACCATCCCTGGAATGCAGACACATCTGCTGGCAACCTTTCTAACAATGGCAACTCTTTTTTTTTTTTAATCTTATTTTTCCCCCTCATTTTTTTGTTAAGGTATTATATGAATGGCAACTCTTTACTTCTATGGTGCCTGATACAATTAAAAACTATTATGTGTTATGGAAAACATAAAGCGAGAGGCACATCATTAAGTGTTTTTTTTATTTCTATTAAAATCAGAAGGGAATATAAAATTTTAGGTAGAAAATATATAAATATACAATATTAACATATTTTTATACTAATGCAGTCATCCTATATAATAAAAGCCTAATATGCAAATCAACTGAACAGTGGAACCACTGGTGTAACAATCAGTCGCTATGATGTGCACTGACCACTAGGGGGCAGATGCTCAATGCTGGAGCTGCCCCCAGCTTGCAGGCCCCAAACCAGCCAAGGTGGGAGTCAGCAGGGGACCCCTAATTGCCCCGCCAGTCACCCCACAGATCGGCCCTGATTTCCAGCCAGGCCTAGACACCCTATCTGTGCATGGATTTCATACATTGAGCCTCTAGTAAAATACAGTTTTTTAAGGTTGGTGATGGTCCTCCTGTGGCCCTGCAGCCAGTGGGGACCTGCCACACCCGGAACCTGACTGGGGCATTCACACTGAGCAATTTTTCGATGCCACTCAAGTTTGGTAACAATTATAGCAAAACTAACGTGACCCTTAAGCAAAATAGAATAATATTTAATTGGTCATTGTTGGTGATCAGTAAAAAATAGTAAAGCTATAGTTATTGATTACATAAATACCTTCCAGTGAGAGAGAAAGTGGGCATTCACCCAATTAAGTTAGGAGAGGAGAAAAAAAAAGACAAAAGGGAAGAAATTAGGAAGAATTAAGATGGGTTTTTGCTTGTTTGTTGCTTGGTGACTCTTTTCTAGGCTCCAAGTCCTTGAGCCATCCCTTCTGGAAGCAGGTGAAGCATTGAATCATAACATCATGCACTTAATAGTAGTAGTGATGGCAGCAGCATTTAATCTGAGACAAGCTCTATTCTAAATGCTGTGCATGCAGCATTTGTTCTCTTTTAAATATACATATTTATTAGTTTTAGAGAGGAAAAGAGAGGGAGAGAGATAGAAACATCGATGATTAGAATCATCGACCGACTGCCTCCTTGATGCCCTCTACTTGGGGATTGAGCCCACAACCTGAGCATGTGCCCTGACTGGGAATTGAACCATGACCCCCTGGTTCATAGGTTGACGTTCAACCACTGAGACAAACCGGCTGACCCAAAGTAACTTATTTTCTGCAAGTTATAATACATTTGGTTGCAAAAGCTGGAAATCTAACTCAAGAGAGCTTAACATGTACCAAAAAATGGGAGAAATGTATGGCTCCTGTGGCTGGGAAGGGGTCAGGGCAGCTCACAGAATGAAAGAAGGAGCAGGAGCGTCTTGGTGGAGCCAGGATTCAGCACCACCAGGCTCACTCTCCATCCCTCTCATGTCTGCTCATTCCCGCTGGTCTCAACCTCTCCTCCTTCAGACAGGCCTATTCCACATGGTGGGAGAAAATAGTCACCTGGACACCCCAACCTTACATCTGTCTGGTTTGGGCTCCTCTAAAGAAAGCAGACTCCAAGGCAAGAGTGTGAGTGTAGTGCTCTACTTGGGAGACGATCTCTCAAGAGGCATGAGGGGGTCGGAAAGTAAGACAGAAAGGAGAGGAAGCCCCCAAATGGGTGTGTGAAGGAGCAGGTCACAGCTAGAGCCACTAAAGCGCCATCCCACTGGCATGCCTCGGAAAGAATGTGCAAGGAGGCTGGAGTATTTACCTTCCAGCCCATCACCTGAAAGTTGCTCTGTGGGTGATTGCTCTCCACTAGGCCTAGCTTACTCCTCAAGCCAGAGAACAGCCTTATCCAGAGAAAAACACAGGACCCTCAGCCTGTGTACAGAAACTGTTTTCGGGTGAGCTCAAGGGTGGACCAATGAGGTGTGCTGTAAGATCCACTGCAAATCCAGCACCAGCTCAGCCTATGAGGGACCCTGACCCAGCAGGCTTAGATCAAGTGTCCATCGTGGACCAATCACAGTCCAGGGAACAGAAGGCTACTTGCTAGGAAGGAAAGCAGCTCTACCTGTTGAAATAGAAAGGCTTCCTTAGTCCTTTCCTCCACCTTCTTCAGGACCTCAGTAACTAAAACCCATACTCACTACAGAAGTACTGAGTCGTAAGAGGAAAGGCACTGGCGGACACAAAACTGCCTGCTTCTCCCATTTGCACCAACTTGATCCCCCCCCACAGAAAGAAAACAGTCATTATCAAAAAGCCAATTGTCATTCTGCCTCTTTAGCAAAAATTCCCATTAAAGATAAAGCAAATTTTAATTAGATTAAGTATCCAATTACTGTAATTACATTTTTTAAAAATTCACATCATGGAGATGACCCTTTTAAAAAAGGGTTACAGGAATAATTAGTGTATTCATATTAACCAGAATGTATTGGATAATATTTATACCCAGAAGACAAAGTACATTACGCACATTTCACCTTTGGGGAAAGCTTGCAAATGTTGTGGCAGTGGCATGAATATTTATAGGCAAGAGTGTGCTTTAGCAAGATTATGTGAGGAAGCATTTAAATGCTCACCAATTTCTACCCAGGGGCAAAGTATACAGAAAATGTAGCGCAGGGATTATGGATATGCAAAGTGTGACTTAAGAGGGGAATTTCTATCAGTTTGCTTAATTAATTGGAGCCAAAGACTATTTCTTCTTATTCAAGGCAGAAAGGCCCAAGGTATCCAACTGTGACTTCTCTCTGCTTGGCTTCCGCCAGGGGCGGGGCCAGTGAGGGGAGTTAGTAGGAAAGCCTGAGGACCTTCTCTCCTGGACCATTCCCCACCAGGGAGCTTGGGTCCTCCTACTCAGGCCCAGCTGGATAGGCTTTAGGTGAGGAATATGTGCCTTGTAGAGGCTTCCTCCCGAAAGATTTTCCTCTGACATTGTCTTCCCCTCTCTCGTTCCCATTTTCTTCCTTCCAACCTGCCTTTGAGCTACAGCTACTGCCGCAGTGATGGTCTCACACGCGATTGCCTCTCAGGCTCCATCACACTTGCCACCTCGGGGGAGAGGAGCCGCACCGACTCCATTTCGCAGATGAGTACACAGGGGCTCCAGAGCTTGGGACAACTCCAGCAATCACACCACGGAGCTGGCCTCCTGAGGGAGCTAGCTCTGCCGCCGCTGACCCCAGACCTGTGTGGTCTCCACTCTGCCTGTCGGGAGGCAGCTTGTGGCCACTGCCAATCGCAGGCATATCTGTTCTCTGCTGCCATCTATGCTGGTCAAAACTGGCAGCCCAGCCATTGCTGTTCCCTCTCAGAGATCATTTTCAAACCAGAGTCAGCCATGGGTGTGTATCCGGGGGGGGGGGGGGGCAATGGATCGGCACCCTAGTGGCAAGGGGAACTCTAGTTTGTTGGATTATATGTTGAGAACGCGAGGATCTCCAGGTGGATAGCATCAGACAAAAACAAAAAACAAAAGTGTGTTACAAAGATTTTGGACATCCACAACTGACAGGTGTTTATCACAGACTTCTTATCCCTGAGAGGAGCTCTACCCATTTTTCAAGGGCTCCAGCCTACTCTGATGTGGGCATCCTGTTGCTCTGCTACCTTCCTTCTTTAGCCTCTTCGTTCTGGGCTTCCATGTTACAGGCCTTGCTCCCTTCTGCTCAATGTCCTGGGTACTTGGGTCTCATTTCCTTGCTAACCACTCCCATTTTCTGTAAGGGTTCAGGACTCCCTGCAATGGGACCTACTGTGGTTCCTTATGGGCTCTTCATTAAAATTGTTCTCAAAGACAGGGGTACATCCTTGGAATCTCCTCTGGGATGGAAAAGCCTCATTCATGGGGGAATTCCATTTTTAGAAATAGCCAAAGTTACTGGACTAGTCAGAGTTTTTCAGAGGAATAGAAAAATCGTGTGTGGAGAGAGAGAGAGAGAGAGAGAGAGAGAGAGAGAGAGAGAGAGAGAGAGAAGAGAGAGAGAATTTAAGGAATTGGGAATAGGCTCATGTGATTATAGAGGCTGGGAGAGGCTGGGCAAGTCTAAAATCCTCAGAGTGGGCTGGCAGGCTAAAGACCCAGGAAGAGTCGATGCCACAGTTCAAGTCCGAATATATCCTGCTGCAAAATTCTCTCTTACTCAAGGAGATCAGTTTTTTGGTCTATTCAGGTCTTCAGTTGGTTGGGTAAGGCCCACCCCCATTATGGAGGACAATGTTCTTAACTCAAATTATGTTTCCATCTCTCTCTCCCTTCCTCTCTGAAATAAACACACACACACACACACACACACACACACACACACACACACGCACGCAGAGGGAAGAGAACCAGGTGAGTATCCTGAGAGAGAAATAAGCAGAGCTCCTGCTGATCCAGAGAGGAGAGCATGATTGAGGCAAGAGTATACATTATGCAGATCCTCAAAGGGGACCCCAATGAGCTGGGACTTCATATGGCAGCTAGGAGGTGGTCACTGAAGGTTTCAGCAGAGTAGGGTCCAGAGCTTGGACTCCAGGTTATTAGCTTGTCTGTTCCTGTATCTTCCAACCTTCCAATGACTCCTCGTTCATTCACAACTTTAGCACCTGGTTGCTATCTTCTTTTCTGTCACGTTTCTGTCCTCATACTTGGGAACTTCAACATAATGATGTAACACAGGTTTCCATGAGACCTCTTACCATTTTTCATGAGCACTATTGCTAACATTATCTTCTCCCAACCTGCATTACTGTTGATGGGCAAATGACTTCCATTTGTTTCCAGCCCAACATCTCTTCTGAGCTTCAGACCCATACATCCAACTGGCTAGCCCCAGTTTCATATTTCATGGAAACTCAAACTCAACTGGTCAAAATCAGAACTCATCATCTTTCTCACAAACTTGATTCTTCTGTTCTCAAAGTCTTGTAATATGGAATTAGTGTTTAACCAGTCAGTCAGCCACGACAGAATTGGGGGGGGGGGGGGTCATCCTAGATTCCTCTTAGAATTCATATCCCATCAATCACTACTTCCCTAACCTGCACATGTTGTCTGTGAGTCAAAGCTTCTCTGGTTCCAGGAAGTAAACTGGTAGTTAAGTTCTAAAGTAAGTACAACTGAGTCTAAATAACAGCTTCCAATTTATACTGCATAATTGTTCTCCAGTTACTTAAGTTTTCTGTTCTTTAGTTCTCTCATCTGTAAAATGGGTATTGCTTGCTCCATAAAATTATTAGAAGAATCAATTGTTTTGATATGTAAAATACTTGGAGCATAGTAAGTACTCAACAACATTTAATGATGTTGGTAATATCAATGATGATGATGCTGGAACAAGACCAGCAGGGGTAACCACCTGGCTGCAATAATTGAGGAATAAGATGCAGAGACTATCAATGGATTCTTAACCAGACTTTCAACCAATCTTTCTATAGTCACCCCCCACTCCACAACTCTGCCTTTAAAGGAACTCAGTGCCTCCAATTCCTAAGACTTTTTAGGTCCTGAGGGGCAAATTAGTTTGCTTCTTGGAGGCTTTCTCTCTAAAAGACTTCACTTCAATGAATAGAGTCCAAAATTCCCTGTAAATTCCCTGTATTTTCTTGTTGAGGTGCCTATGTGCCCCATTATGAAATCCATCTTCCTCATTAGCCCCTGTGGTACCATTTCAGGGTTTGAGAAGCAGTAAGATCTAAAAAAATGTTTATTAAATAGATCAATACAGGCAGCAAGGAAGAATTTTGGGGATACAGAAGAAGGAGAGGCTGACTAGAAACATTACGCGAGTGTAGTATTTTTCAGCTGTTCTTTGGAGTTTTTAAGGGAACCAGGCAAGCAAAGTAAGGAAATGCCGGGGATACAACAAATGATCTAGTTTGAAGGAACTCTGGTAAGACAAGATTTGCGGGGCCTTGAGGTCTTGGAAAAGAGTTTGACAGTTGTTCTGAGGAGAAAGGGGAGTTGCTGAGACATTTTAATCTGGGGAGAGAAATCATTAGACCTGCATTTTAGCATCACCTTGCTTTGGCCTCAGGTGGAGAAAGGATGCGAAGGGCATGGGGATGGCGGACTGGAAGATTGTCAGTTTGTTGAAGTAATGAGGAAATGGCTGATGTGGACTGGGGTGGGGAGTGAGCAATGGTGGTTAGCAGGAATGGAGAGGAGGGCACGCAGTGTGGGTTATTCAGGCAGCAGGATGCACAGGGCAGGATGCACAGGTGCAGGCCAGGAGATAGGGGCAGGAGGAGTTCCTCATTGGCTGGGCGTGCGCGGTACCGCTCAGTGAAACCTCGCGGGAGGAGCGGGTCAGCTCGGCTCCGCGGCGTGGGTGGTGCGGGCGCCGAACTCACGTGTCCCTCGCGCGTCGCCGTCGGCGTAACCCGTCGTTCGCTCCGAGGAGGCCGCTCGCAGGCGCCGCGATTCCGCTTCCGGTTCGTGTCCGCACCCGTGGCGAGGGCGAGCGGCCATGGCGTACTCCACGCTGCAGAGGGTGGCCCTGGCCTCGGGGGTCGTCCTGGCCGTGTCGCTGCTGCTGCCCAAGGTCTTCCTGTCCCGCGGAAAGCGACAGGAGCCGGCGCCGGCGCCCGGAGGTAAGCGCGGGCCGCTCCCCAGAGGCGCCGGCATCCCCGCTACCTGGAGGGATGGGGTGAGGCTGGAGTCTCCGGTCCCCACCTGCACAGCCGCAAAGCCGGCTGGGGAAGGCAGACCCGCGGCGTTTGGGGGGTGCCAAGCCCCACAGTGTCCTTGGTGTCAGTGGGCAGGGGCCCCCCTCGCCCCACTCCCCTGCGCCCTGTGCCCCCGACGCTCCCTCCAGGGCCAGGACTGCGCGCTCACGCCCGGCGCTCCGAGGGGCCTGCACGCCAGCTCCTCGCTGCCCCTTCTCCTCACAGGCTTAGCGCATCTCAGGCAGGTGCTTTGGGTCAGGAGGGCTCCCTCCTGGGATCCCTGTGTAGGAGGTTTCCGTGTGCTCTCTTGTGCTTTTGTGTGTAATAAAGTCCATTGGAATTGGTGTTATTCACCTTGACTCCTTGTGTGGTTTTAATTGGATGTTGGGGTGCTCACAGCTTCGGGCTTTGTGGGTGTATGTGTGTGCCTTTTAAAATATACAGGTGGCATACCTTGTAGATATTGTGGGTCCGCTTCCAGACCACCCCAATAAAGAAAAAGCGAGTGTCGCAGGACACCGGTCGTGGTGGGGTTTTTTGTTTGTTTTTGTTTTTGTTTTTTGCTGGTGGAAGGTCTTGCCTTCAGTTTGTTTTTAAAAAAGAAAAAGCAACACCTGGGAAGGTCAATAAAGCGAGGTATGCTCGTGACTTGATTTTAATCCAAGTGTTAGTTTCTGAAGTGAACAAGTCATGAAGGTCTCTTTTCTTAATTTGTTGGTCCCTTGTTAGTGACATGATGTCGTTGACATCTTGTTTAAAAACCCACCTTGTTGGTTGCACTCCGGGGCTTTTATGTAATGAATGAGTGCAAAGGTGAATGCCTAAGGCTGGGAGAAGGAAGGACAGGTGATGAGATGCTACTGTAACTGTCTCCTGTACATTATCTCTGCAACATCCTTAAGGCGTGGTATTATGGTCTCCAAACACTTCCACTAATGCTCAGCCTGTTGGTTATTGGACAGCTCCCTTTAAACTGGAATCCATTTCCCTCTAGTAACTAGAGTCTAGTTGGTGCAATTAAGATTATTTTTTATTATTATGAATGATGCTGCTGTTAATGTTTGTGTACATATGTGTTTTCTTTTCTCTTGGGAATCAAATGTGAACATTTTAATGTGGCTGGAACTAACTGGAATTTCAGGGTCATGTGATTTATTACTTTCTGTTTGAAGAAGTTCTAGACTATTTTCCAAAGTGGATGCACTGTTTTATATTCCCACCAGCAATGTATGAGGGTTCCAATTTCTCCACATCTTGCCTACATTTGTTATTGTTTGCCCTTTTGATTATAGTCATCTTAGTGGGCGAGAAGAGGTATCTCCTTGTGGTTTTATTTGCATTTTTCTGATATTGAGCCGTTTTCATGTGTTGATTGGCTATTTGTATATTTTTGGAGAAAATTCTATTCAGATCTTTTGCCCATTTTTAAATTGAGTTACTTTTTTATTATTGAGTTTTAAGAGTTCCTTTTATACTAGATACAAGTCCACTATCATACATGATTAGCAATTATTTTTTTCCATTGAGTGGATTGCTTTCATTTTCTTGATGGTGTACTTTTAGGGAGAAAAGTTTTTAATTTTGGTGCAGTCCAGTTTATTTTTTATTTTGTTGCTTCTTCTTTTGGCTCATAATTAATCATTGCCAAATCCAGGATCATGAAGATTTATGCCTATGCTTTCAAGTTTTATAGTATTTGCACTTACATTTAAGTCCTTGATCCATTTTGAGTTAATTTTTGTATACAATGTTTAGTAGAAGTCCAGTTTCATGTGGATATGCAGTTAGTTGTCTCAGCAAAACTATTCTTCTTACATTGAATGGCTTTGACAACCTTATCTAAATTCAGTTGAATATAAAAGAGAGTTTATTCTTGGAATCTCAGTTCTGTTCCATTGATATACATATATTGATATATACAGAGTATGGCAAAGTAGGTTTACATTGCTTATATGGAAAATATACAATAATTAATAAATAATAATCCTATATAATAAAAGGGTAATATGCAAATTGACCTTAATGGCAGAATGACCAGAATGACCGCTGGACCAGTCACTATGAGGATCACTGACGACTTCTAAGTCCCTTTCCCCGATCAGCAGTCTCCAGTCACCTGATGGCGAATGGGGTACTCGGGTTGTGTGGTGGGGGACACGGATGGCACCAGGCCAAAGCCCCTGCTCCATGATCACCCCACAACAGAGAGTCACTTGCAGCAGGGGCTGGGCCAGCAAATGGATGGGAACAGCCGACCTCTCCGTCCCTTCCCCTGGCTGTCAAGCACCAATCACCTGATGGCAAGTGAGGAACCGGGTGTGGGTGGCGGCGGGGGCGGGTCCAACTTCGGACAGCTAGGAAAAATGGCCCTGATCGCAGGCCAGGCCTAGGGACTGTACCCGCATATTTGTGTGCTGGGCCTTTAGTAAAAGAAGAAACTCTGTTTCACATACTGTACACCTACTTTTTGCCCCACTCTGAGTGTGTGTGTGTGTGTGTGTTTGTGTATGCAGTACCACAGTCTTAATTACTGTAGCATTGTAGTAAGTTTTGAAATTGTGAATTCAACTTTGTTTTCTTTCAAGATTGATTTCTGACACCTAGGACCCATCATTTCCATATAAATTTTAGAATCAGCTTGTCAATTTTTGCAAGAAAAAAGAAAGGAAAAGAAAAATCCAGCTTGGATTTTACTAGATTGTGTTGAATCTATAGATCAATTCGGAGAGTACTGCCATCTTAACAATATTAAGGCTTTCAATTTATGAGCAAAACATTTGTATAAGTTTTTTAAAATATATTTTTATTGATTTTTCACAGAGAGGAAGGGAGATGGAAGTATTCTTTTTGTGTTATAGATTGAATTAATTTTATTTTAGATTGTTTGCTAGTGTATAGAAATACAATTATTTTTTGTGTATTAATACTATATCCTGCAACCTTGCTGAATTATTTGCTCTAAAACACAATCATGTCATCTGCAAATAGATACAGTTTTACTTTTCTTTCCAATCTGAATGCCTTTTATTTCTTTCTCTTGTTTAACTGCCCAGGCTAGAACCTCTCTAGTACAATGTTGAATAGAAGTGCTGTGGGCTTTTTATGGATGCCCTTTATCAGATTGAAGAAGTTCCCTTCGATTTCTAGTTTGTTGAGTGTTTTTTATTATGAAGGGATGTTGAATTATTTAAATGCTTTTTCTAGGTCAACTGAGATGATAATGGGGTTTTTGTCCTTCATTCTGTTGATATAATGTATTACATGATTTATTTTTGGATATTAAGTCAACTTTGCATTCTTTGACTAAGTTGAGGTGCTATCTCTTAAAGTGTTTTTATCACCCAGAGTAAGAAGGGCATTCTAATCAGAGGGAACATGAAAAAAAAAAAAATTTAGAGCCCTGAAATGGCTTTAGAATTGTAAGAGATGAGACAGAGAAATTGGAAGGGCCAAACTGAAGTTTGTTTTTTTCTGCCATACCTTAGGAGTTTATATTTTAAAATATTTTAAAATATTTTACTGTAGAGGTAGAGGAGGCCATTGTAAGCTTGCTGCTAAGTAGGAGACATCCAGTCTGGTTTTGGAAAAGATGCCCTGGCAGCAGCAGAGAGACTGCATTGTGAGGATCTCTTCAGAGAGAGGGTTGTTGCAGGATTCCAGTGGAGACATCATGAGCTTCATTAAGCTGGTCAGTTAGGAATACTCATGACGACAGACAGAAAATTCAGCTGTAACTGTACTCTTAAAACAGAAAGGGAATTTATTGTCTTAGAAATGAGAAGACTCTGTGTTAAAACTGGCCTCCAGTGCTGTTTGATCCAGAGAGTCACAATCTCATCAGGGCTGCAGCTCTGATTTTTCTGTGTCCTTTTAATTCTGGGCTCCTTCTGAGGTTGGTTCTATCCTCTGACTGTCCTCTCAGGATAGCAACAGTGGTTGCCATTGTTCCAGCCACCACTCTGTCTATTCAGGGAAAGAGTGTGCCTTCTCTTTTAAATTCTTCCTTCAGTCCCACCTCACTCTTACTCTCCAGTAGTTCCAACTAACTTATCCACCCATTTTGATGGCTTGAATTAAGTTATTTGCAGTGTGTGGATGGGAAGAATATGCTGATTAATTGAAGTTGAGAATGATTGCCAAAGGGAGATGGGGTCCGAGAGGAAGAAGAGTAAATAGAACAGGGGAGGCTATCAGCGGTGGGTAGGAGAACAATAATAAAATGCATTTTTAAATAGGATTGGAAGGTAAGGGAGAAGGCGGTATCTTGGATTATTCTCAAGTCGTTGTTTAGGTGAATAAATAGATAGTGATGCCCTTCACCAAAATAGGAATGAAGGAAAAGTGGATTTGAGGGGAAAGATGATGAGTTCAGGAAACTGAGGACTAGTATCATGTCCCCTTCTTTACTCTGTTTTCTTACTTTGACATCTCAAGCTCCCTCTTCCATTCCTCATGTGACATATATGTGACATAGTTGCAAGTATCTCAACATCGCCTCTTAGAAAGTAAATAATAGCATGTGTAAACCAATTAGCTCATGGAAGAGCAGCCTATCGCCTCTTTTTAAAGTCCTATGTGTAATGCACCCTGGGGGATTGCTTTAGACTTTTGGCATTTTTACTTGCTGATCTTGCTGTATATTAGAATCCTAAGGTTTTTAAAAGATAGATTTTTGTTTGTTTTGTTCTATTTACTTCATGTTTTGGAGCTAAATATATACTTTATAGTCTTCCCTGTTGCATTTTACCTGTTTAAATTTGGTCTATAATTGTAGCCTCTTGAAGTTATTTCAGAGCATTCATTTTTCCATTTAGTGTATTTATTTACCATCTCTCTCAGCTATATGCCATTCTTGATTCTTTAAAACATCTTTTGTTTGGGACATTTTCAAACCTAAGCAAACGTAGAGTGAGTAGTAAAATGAATCCACATTACCCTGCTTCAACAACTATCATTTTGTGTCATGGGTATCTCTACCTACTTTCCCCCCTATACACTTGGTTATTTTAAAGCAAATCCCAGACATTGGATTATTTTACCCTTAAATACTCAAGGATAGAGTATATAATTCTAAAAACACAATTTTTTTAAAAAACATAGCCACAGTACCATTATCACACATAAAAATCAATCTATAATAATAAAAATGTAATATGCTATTTATACTGGACGTCCTTCTGGATGAAGCCGGAGCTGTGAAGGAAGCCCAGGTCCTAGGTGCCAGAGGAAAGCCGGTACCAGCAGCTGGGAGAAGGAAAGTCTACTCTTGCACAAATTTCATGCATTGGGCTCTAGTAATTTCATAATATCATTAAATATCCAGTCAGTGTTCAAATTTCTTTCACTGCCTTGTGATATTTTTTTCACAATTTCACTCTTGATTATGACCAGTAAGTCTTTTTGATAGATCACGCAAATTATTTTCTTAAAATATCAGTCATTTGAAACTGCTGTTAGGATTGCACCTTTTGTGAAGAAGTTATTCCACCAGTTGGTCATTTGATTATTTTATTCCACATTACTGTCTGCTTTAGACTTTGATCTGCCTGCTTCCTCCCTTCCCTCTTCAGTCCATCCTCAATAAGGCAGCTATGTTGATCCTATCAAAGCCTAAGTCTGTCTCCTCCACAGTACCCTCCAGTGGCTTCTGGCTCACTCAGATGAAAAGACAAAATCTGCACATGACCTAAAAGGCCCTACGTAGTCCTCTTCGCCATTCTTTCTACTTTTCCTGCTTTCTCACTTTGCTTTGACCACACTGGCCTCCTCCTCGCTGTTCTTTAGCATGCCAGGCATGCTTCCACTTCGGGGAATTTGCATTTGCTGTTTTCTCTTGGCCTGTAATGCTCTTTTTTAAAATATCCATCTGCCTTTCCTTAATCTTTTATTAGGCCTTCACTTGAAAGATATCTCCTGAGCCTTCTCTGGCCACTTGAGCTAAAATCAACCCCAACACGTACCATCTCTTTTGCCTGCTTGTTTTTTTTCTCCTTAGTATTTATCACTATCTTGTTTATTATCTATTTTTTTACTTACAAAGGAGGTTCTATGTGGACAGGGATTTTTGTTTTGTTCATTGCTGTAGCTCCAGTTTTAGACCATGCCTGCACATAATAGACAATAAATATTTACTAATGAATGAAAGAATGAGTAAATTGAGTGCTTAATGAATGCTGGCTCCTAGGGATTATGGCTTCCTCTGTTAGCATTTGTAAGCCATTACCTTTTTACTGTTATTATTATATTCTTTATGGTTATATAAATTATTATGTGTGCATGTATGGACTATTATGAATCCAGTAAATTATATTAATGAGTTTTAAACGATAGGGGGAAATCATATGCTACATGTGAAAAGTAAAGATATACTCAATATTTATTTACCAGAAAGAAATGGGTCAACATTTTAATGGTGGTTATTTCTGAATGAAGTATGGGTGGTTGTTACTCTTTACACTTTTTTGTACTTTCTCAATTTCCCATAGGCGTGCATTTATTTTCTAATAAGGAAAAAAATACTATTTTTTCCCTTCTTCAGCCACTCCATCATAAAATGGAAAAGTCCATTTTAGAGTCTAACTTACTCACTTCTCTGTAGTTGAAAAGTCACCCTTTACTTTCTACATTTTTGCAAACTGGAACAGTAGTTATCTATCTCCATTCTCTCAAGATTTCTCTTTTTATTGATATAATTTCTTTAAATTTTTTTTTAGTTCAGTGACCTTATTTGTAAGTGTTCTCAATCTTCTTGGTAGAAATTATTTAGTGAATAGGCTTGAATTTATTCTCTTCACCCATCTGGGACTTTATTTTATTTCCCATTTAGGATTGTTAATTCTCTTCCATTTAACACAAAATTTACTCCCTTTGATAGAGAATATGGAAGGAAAATAAGTATTAAGAAATTCTGCTCACTCAGCATTACATTTTATTATCAGGCAAGTTGCTCTTTGCTCTAAAGTCTAAACATACCCTTTTGCTACCCTTTTTGTAGATATTAATTTATTTTGGATCTTGACCTCCTCATGTGGTTCTTCCACGTCTTGCTACTCTTTCTTGCTGATTGCTTTTGTGTCTTTCTGTTCATCTTTCCTCATTTTATTTTTAAAATTTTATTATTTTTAATCATATTTTATGTTTCAATTATGGATGCCATATGCTATTTATTAGTTTCAGGTGTATACCCCAGTGATTTACCCTGATAAATCTTGCACATACAGAATCATTAGAATATTTTTGACTGTACTCCCTATGCTGTACTTTACATCCCCATGACTAATTTGTAACAACCAATTTCTACTTAATCCCTTAACCTTTTTCACCCAACCCCTCATCCCTCCCTCCCATCTGGCAACTGTCAAAATATTCTCTGTATCTATGAATCTGTTTCTGTTCTGCTTGTATATTTTATTTTTTAGGTTTAATTGTTGATTGATATGTGTTTATTGCCATTTTATTGTTCATATTTTTATCTTTCTCCTCCTTCTCTTCCTCCTTCTCCTTCATCTTTTTAAAGAAGACCCTTTAACATTTCATGTAATACTGATTTGGTGGTGATGAACTCCCTTAGCTTTTTTTGTCTTGGAAGCTCTTTTATATGTCCTTTGATACTAAATGGTAACTCTGCTGAGTAGAATAATCTTGGTTGTAAGTCCTTGTTTTTCGTCATTTCTTGCCTACAAAGTTTCTGTTGAGAAATCAGCTGACATTCTTATGGTAAAACTCCCTTGTAGGTAACTAAATGCTTTTATCTTGTTGCTTTTAAGATTCTCTCTTTGTCTTTACCCTTTAGCTTTTCAATAATAATTTGTCTTGCATAAAGAAAATACTACACTTTTATTCAAGAAGTTCTTCATTTGTCCTCCAGCCACTGAGCAACAGGAATACACCTATAGTTGACAAGTTGGGTTTAGTACTTGCTGTGGCCAGAGAGAATGCACTCTGTGGAGAAGCATGCAGTATCTCAGTAAGAGAGTACTTGAAAAGCATTATTATTGGATTTGGGCTTAAAGCAAGTGATTTAGAGGAACGGTTGCCAACCTTTCGGACCACCACTGGTCTGCAGACCACCGGTTGGCGATCACTGCTCCAAAAGTTTCCTTAAACCAGCGGTCACCAACCTTTCAGACCTCACGGACCACCGTTGATTCTCAGACCACTGGTTGGCAACCGCTGATTTAGAGGAAGGTTTAAGGATGTGGGGCTTTGCAATGCTGTCAGGAAGTAGGGAAAGTTTAAAGGGAGGGCAGACTAGAGAAAGACTGCAGCTGTAATTGGTAAAGAAGCAGCAGTCAGCCGAAACCAGTTTGGCTCAGTGGATAAAGCGTCGGCCTGCAGACTCAAGGGTCCCGGGTTCGATTCCGGTCAGGGGCATGTACCTTGGTGGGGGTACATGCCCAGTGGGGGGTGTGCAGGAGGCAGCTGATCGATGATTCTCTCTCATCGATGTTTCTAACTCTCTATCCCTCTCTCTTCCTCTCTGTAAAAAATCAATAAAATATATTTAAAAAAAAAAAAAAAAAAAGAAGCAGCAGTCACTCATTTTCCAGGAGTGGGGCTGTTTGGTATTTGGCTGGGACAGTGTTCATGTTTTGTCTGTATTCAAGCAGGTTACTGAGTACTCTTTTTTTTCCCTCCCTCCCTCCCTCCTTCCCTTCCTCCCTCCCTCCTTCCTTCCTTTTTTTGTTTTGATCTATTGTTGACACATAATGGCCTGTCTGATCTTTGATGCCCTGAAATTGCTTTTTTTTGTTTTTTTGTTTTTGTTTTTAAATATATTTTATTGATTTTGTACAGAGAGGAAGGGAAACATCGATGAGAGAGAGTCATAGATCAGCTGCCTCTTGCACACCCCCTACTGGGGATATGCCCGCAACCAAGGTACATGCCCTTGACCGGAATCGAACCCGGGACTCTTCAGTCCCCAAGCCGACGTTCTATCCATTGAGCCAAACCGGTCTCGACTGAAATTGCTTGTTTAACAGGAAAACACCAATACCTAAATGTGAGTGCCAGACCACCTTGTAGCAACACCAGGGCCAAGCTGATAGTACTAGGGCAGCTTCTGAATGCCATAGGCTGCTTTTCTTTCTCTCAGATATGATTTGTAAGTTCTGTCAGCACCAAATAAAATTGGGTATAAATGGTGCTTAGTGGAAGACTTGACCTATTTCTGTTTCCCAGTCCATTCACATAGAGGCTATATGGCACATAAATATAACTCTTGAATAAAACCAGGTGTTATTGATGCAATAAAAGAGGTATGAGAAGTATGTTTTAAGTACTTGGGGAGAAGACACTTTGGGGTGAGGGCAATAGCCTGGGCCTTGAAAAATAGGCTGAATTTGGGTTATGTGGAGTTGGAGAGAAAAGCAAAACCACTGGAATACAAGGGCTTAGAGGCAAGAAATCACAGAGCACACTCAAAGCATGGTGAGGAGCCTCGTTAGGCTGAGTCAGGAGTATGTAATGGGAAAGAAGTGTGAGAGGGACTTTGGACTAGATTATGGAATTCAGGTTTTTTTTGAATTCTGTTTGTAGGGAGGGAACAGTCAGAACTTGTTAAACATCCACTGTGTGTGGTGGGTGCTTGGATTATGTTATTTTATTTTTTCTATAATCCTGTAACAATGCTGAGTAGATATTATTATTCATATTTTACAAATAATGAAAATTAGCTCTAGAAAGGTTCAGGATCTTAACTAATAACTCTGACCGAAAAGATGGTACTCTTTTTACTCCACTTTGTTGCTTCCTGATTAACATGCCCAGTTGTCATCAGATGGAACCATTGAAAGCTTTTGATCAGAAAAATAGCAAGACCAGTTAGAATTACGCTTCAGGAAGATTTCTCTGGTAACAAAACAGTAACAGTTAACATGTATAGAGTACATGGACCTTACCTATGCAATTTAGGTACATAAATATATTTTTAGTAATATCTAGGATGAACTGGAGGGAAGAAGCTGGTGAAAGATGAAGAAAGATCTAGTTACGTTAGCAGAAAACATCGAAGCAGTGGTAAGCAAAGTAGAGTTAAGAGGGGAATGCAAGAAGAGGCCCTTAGAGACAGTGGTGAGGAAACAGCTGTTGTCCCAGGCTCCACTTAAGTAATACTGAATTAAATATGGCCTCTACAATGCCCTCAGTATTTAGGGAACTAGCCCATTAAGGTCTTTCTTGTACTGTGTAATCAGAAATAAAAACACATTCAGTTCTTTATTGATTTATTTGCCCTGAGAATGAAATGGTTTAATGTTACTTTCAGAAAGCTCTTTTGTTAACAGTGCTAGAGTTTTTGTTTTTGTTTTGAGCAGCAGGAATGGTTATTAACAATGGAAAGTAGAGCTTCGCTCTGTAAAATCCATTAAGTTTTTAGTCAAGCTTAAATGACATGCTAAGTGAAGTATTAATAATTAAGTAAACCTATATATGGAGAAAGCTTTCAATAAACAATTAGGATTTAGTCAGGTCCCATTTTAGGGAATGCTTAAGTACATTTAGAGATAGTGAAAACAGCTGTTTTCTATTTTGGAAATGCTGCAATATTAATGTACTATTATCTTTAATGTTCTGATCTCTTTAGTTTTTGAAAGCATATTTTTAAAAACCCCACAAATTTTGTAACATAGCTAACTTCTCTTCTGCCAGCCTGTTTGCCCCCAACTTCCCTCCTCTGCCAGCTTGGTCACCCCTAACTGTCCTCCCTTGCAGGGTTGATCACCCCCAACTTCCCTCCTTTGCAGGCCTGGTCCCCCCCAACTGCCCTCCCTTGCTGGCCATCTTGTGTCCACACAGGGGCAGGATCTTTGACCACATGGGAGCAGCCATCTTGTGTGTTGGAGTGGTGGTCAATCTGCATATTTCTTTTTTATTAGATAGGATAATATATTTATAATTTATATTTTACTCAGTGGTTTTACTTTGGTCATCTTTTAATGTAATTTTTTATCTTTTAAGTTTTTCTTTTTGTGAGTTCCTGTTTTTCTATTGGGTTTCTTGTGATGTTCATATTTAATTGTAGAAATTTCTTGTCTATTCTAGTATTTTAATCCCTTGTCAATTTTGGATGTTGCAAAAGCTTTTCCTTGTCATCTATCTTAACTCTGTTCATGGTATTCTTTATTGAACAGAAATCTATAATTTTGTTGAATGTAAAGCTTTTTACTGTACAGTTTGTATTTGTAGAGTCTGATTTATGGAGTCTTTCTGCTCTCTAGTGTTCTCTGCTTTATAAAGTTATCTCCCTGTGGTTTTACTACATAAGCCTGTTTACATGGCCTTTTGAAGAGACGTCTTTCCTTTCTCACCTCTGGCTCTCAGGAGGTTTGGCAGTTGGTGTTAATGTTTGGCTACTTCTCTTCTGATGCAGGAAAATAAATGCAGGAAAACTGATGCACTCCCCTTTCTGTAAGCCCTGCTCTCGCTCACAGAGAAGAACTCCTTTGACTCCGTTTGTACTGCATGTATCCTGCGTTGTCAGCTACTGCTGACCAGAAAGGGGTGCATACCTACACAAGCTGAGTATTCATCTCCCTCCAGGAATTTGGAATTAGGTCCACTCTCTGCTGGCCTCTTGAAAGACATGCAAATGAGGGGTTTGGGGATAACTATTTTCTCTCATGTTTTCAGAGAAGCTAAAGAAATGGTCTGCAGAGAAAGAGTGAAGATATGCACAGAGAGAGAGAAAAAAAGAAAAAGGAAAAGAAAGAGAAAAGCCTTTTGGCCCCATAGAAAGGGAAAAAGATGAGATAGAATGTGAGAGTAGCTGTCCTGGATCCTGATGGCTTTCCAGTTTCTAGTTCTATTCTCTTCTGAGACCAGATTGCATGATCTGTACTAGTTAGGGGTGGCTAATTGCTGTGACAGACTCCAAAGTATACAGTGGCCCTAACCTACTGGAAGTTATTTCTAAGTTGAAGGCTCTGTACCACACAGGTGGCTAGGAGTCCAGGTTGATGGAGGTTCTGCCGTTTTCATCGTCACATGACTTTCGAGGTTTCCCTAGGTGCCAAGCATCCAGCTGAAGGGAAATGAACTTGGAATTTAATACATGGAAAGTTGATTAGGCCAAGCCTTGAAATAGCACATTTCCCTCACAGTTCCTTGGCTGGAACTCAGTCAAATGGCCACATTTAATTGTATGGTAAACTGAAAACTGTCTAGTTGTGGACCCAAAAGGAAGGGAAAAATGGGTTTGGTGAACAGCTAGAGGTTGCCACATCGTATTATCAGTGTGATGCTTCTATATCCTTATAATCAAGTACCTGATTTTTCCTTAAACTTGTTTGAGTAGCCTTTTATTATTTGTACCTTAATGCATTAGGTGTTTTCATAACAGCCATATTTAAAATAGTAGAAGAAATAAAGACTGATTAATTTATTTTCTCAGGAAAATTGGGCCGATTTCCTCCTATGATGCATCATCACCAAGCATCCTTAGATGGCCAGACTCCTACAGCGCGCGCCCAGAGGTCTCACCTTGCAGAGGCCTTTGCAAAGGCCAAAGGATCAGGTGGAGGCATTGGAGGAGGAGGAGGTAGTGGAAGAGGCCTGATGGGGCAGATTATTCCAATCTATGGCTTTGGGATATTTTTATACATACTGTACATTCTATTTAAGGTAAGTGGAATCATCTTGATCAATTATATCAGTGACAATCCAATATTATCGTAATAAAAATCATTGTTGGTATTGCAACCCTTTACAGTTCATAACCCTTTTTCAAATCTATCTTTTTAAACTTTGCCCCTCTTTATAAGGTACTTAGGATAGATATTATCCTAGCCTAAGTTTTACAGATGAGAAAATCTTCACTCAGAGCTTAAATGATTTGTCCAAAATTCACAACTGACACTGCAGAAATAGGACTTAAGCCTGGATCTTCTACTTGCTAATCCAGTTAGCAATAAAGTTAAAAGCCCTTGACTGGGCATATTTTCAAGCTGAAAAGGCATAAAGCAGCTCTTGCTGGAGTTTTAAGATTGTTGTTAGAGCTTTGTTGTTAGGATTGGCTCAGGGATTTTCAGGTAGCCGCTGTGAGGCCAGGTGATGACTATACCAACAACACTTTGTCCTCCTTCTCCCCGGAGTATGAAGTGCTGTTTTTTAACATCATCTTCAGTAATTCTTCTCAAACAGAACTGCCATATCCTGAAACTAAGCCTGCTATGTCTTAGTTCTGAGAGACATGGTTTGGGTCCTTTATAAGTAGACTGCTAGTTAAGTTCCTCCTCCAGCCCAACGTTGGCAGGCCATGGGCCTAGCTACCGGGGAAGAGTTTTACTTTGCCCTTCTAACTAGAGTAATAGGCGAGCTCCTCCTAGCCCGGAAATTCTGCAGGCTGCCTGAGTCTTCGGTGAACATGACCTGTAGAGACAGATATTTTTCCTTGTGCCTTGCTAATTTTTTTACTTGGAAAGCTATTGCTTGTTGTTGTTGGTGGTGGTGGTTTTGCTTTGCTTTTTTAGATATTTATCTAATGTTGCTACTCAAGTGGATTTCTGACTTAATTTTTGTCTCCCAGCCTTTTTTTTTTTTCCCCCCCCCCACTTAATATGAGGGGTTCCGTGACTTTGAGGTTCTGAGCTGCTGTTGATGTGCTGTACCTCCTTCACTTCTCAGCTTTCAAAGGGGAAGACTACTACAGTGAACCGGAAATGCTCTACTGCCACACCTGGAGACACCTGCAGGAAAATTAGTAAGTGCCCCTTTCAGAAAGGTCAGACAGCTGTAATGCAGCCAGAGGGACAATCTGGGTATGACCTAAAAGCATTTCTCAAAAGTTGTCCCAAATTATGCCATTTTTTACCTTAGCTCTGAGAGTTCCTGAAAGTTTCTGTATTGATATTGGCTTTAAAGGGAAAGATAGCTACAAAAAGTACAAAACTACGAGTTCACTTTTTTATGTTAGTAAATTAATATTTCACATTTGGAATGGGTTCCTGATCATGTCTAGGCTTCAGAATATTGGTAGCAAATATCCTTAATTCACAGAGAGGAAAAGCAAGGCAGAGATCAAGTCATTGCCAAAGTCAGTTATTAGATCCAGGGACAGAATTTAACACTTCAGGCTCTTGAAATGTGATCATCAAATGTTCACTAACAACTAGAATATTCTGTGCTCTTGGGGAAATGCAGTGTATATGGCATAGCTCTCCCTCTAAGAATTTATAGGCTAGGATGGATGTCAGGAAAAATAACTTGTGCAGAGTTGACTACCTAAACTCTTGGTTGGCAAACTGGGGTTCGCAAGCCACATGCGGCTCTTTGGCCCCTTGAGTGTGGCTCTTCCACAAAATACCATGGCCTGGGCGAGTATTTTGAAGAAGTGGCATTAGAAGAAGTTTAAGTTTAAAAAATTTGGCTCTCAAAAGAAATTTCAATCATTGTACTATTGATATTTGGCTCTGTTGACTAATGAGTTTGCTGACCACTGACCTAGACAGAAGGGATCTGCTAAAAGCCTTATAGGAAATCATGTCTAGCTGGGTGTCTGTGTAGGAGGCCTGCCAGCTAGAGGGGATGGCTTGGGTGAGATAGCCTCGCATAGGACAGCTGTGGGGAAGAAGGCCTGAAGAGTAGGAAGGTTAAGCCATATTGCTGAAGGTCGTTGAGGCCAGATGGCTTTATCCAGTGGATCTTGAAGTCTCATCAGAGGTTTTTAAAACAAAGACATCAGCCAAATGAGGTGAGGCTGGACCACAGAAGCATCTGCCCTCGGCCATGATTGCTTTCTGTGTTTTTTCCACATTCTCTATGGAAATAAGTATTTCAGTCACACTCTACATCCTTTTTATAAATCTTACATATTCAGAGACTTCTTTAAGAGAGCTACTGTGTTCTTAATTGAGATAATGTCTAACAGTGATGGTAAATACATCAGTAAAATCATTTTTAAAAGATTTGTGGACTCTTTACCAGTAAATTTGAGAAGCAAATTCTGTATCCTGTCACATAATGCATTTAAAACAGAAAGAAGTAAATAAAATGAATTCCTAAGAGCAGCTATTTTATAATGTAGTAGCAGTTATATTAGCTCCTTATCCTTCAATTTTGAATCATGCAGAAAATAAAAATAACTTAAGCATTTATGTAGCACAGTCCTCCAGACACTTTATAGATGTTAACTGCATGAATAAGAATATGGTCCAGAAGTATTAAAAGGCCTTTGAAATGCTATATCTGCAGTAACTCTTTGAATATATCTGGGTGGAGGATAGCACTGGATATGACACAGAAAAACTAGATTATCTACACAATGAACAACATTTTATTTTCCTACTGCCTTAAAGTTCATTTCATGTGCTGATTGGGTGATTTAGTTTTTCTGTTCTACTTTTAGGGTCTTATGTTAGTTGAGAAAACTACTTCTAGGAGGCAGGGTTGCACCATATGACTGGGTGCAGTCACTCCATATGACTGGGACAGATAATCTCGGGCAGAGAGGTCTCAAGATTTCCTCTATTAAGGAAGCATGACATTTAAACTGTTACTTCTAGATAGGTTTTTAACTTCGTGTGCAGGTGAAATATTGCTCATTTCACTTAGTTTTCTAAAGTACCTTATATATTTGGTTCTTTACTCTTGAGCATTATTTTGATTAGAATAGCCAAGTATCAAAACAACCTAAGTGTCCATGGATAGATAGATGAGTGGATCAAGATATGGTACATATATACAATGGAATATTGCTCACCCATAAAATATAATGAAATCTTGCCATTTTAGATAACACAGATGGACCTAAAGGGTGTTATGCTAAGTGAAATAAGTCAGACAGAGCAAGACAAATAACTATATATAGACTAGAGGCCCATTGCATGAAATTCATGAGAAGTGGCGGCTGCCAGCAGGGGCCTCCCTCCCTTCCTCTGGTCACCTGCCTCTGCCACCAGCCAGGGCCTCCCTCCCTTCTCCTGGCTGGCCACACCCACTGGATGAACTCCCAGACAACCTCCTGGTCGAGGGGACAATTTGCATACTATGCTTTTATTATATAGGATTTTACTTATATGTGGAATCTAAAAAACAAAGCAAATGAACAAACAATGCAAAAACAGAAACAGTTTCATAGACCTAGAGAAAAACTGATGATTTCCAGAGGGGAAGGGGCTGGGAAAAAGGGAAGAAAAGGTAAAGGTGAATAAGAGGTATAAAATTCTAGTTATAAAAAAAGTCATGGGGTTGTAATGTATAGCATAAGGAATGCAGTCAAAATATAATAACTTGGTATAATGACAGCATGGTGATCACTGCGTTGGGTGTATTAATGTAGAGTATCAATGTTATACACTTGAAGCTAATATAATGTATATATTAACTATATTTTAGTTTTTAAAAAAACACAGGAAAAAGGGGTATGTTTATATTCATTTCTTCTTTGATGACTATAAGGGTATGTTTTTCAGTCCTATATTTTCTTAGCTGGTCCTACTGTATATCTATGCATAATAGTAATTTGTTCATCACTCACTAAACATGTATCCTTTAGATCTTGGCGCCCAAACCACAGCACCTTCGTATCCTGATTGGATTAGCTGGAGAAACTCTTAAATCTCTTCCCTGAGCCTCAGGACCAGCCTGGATTACTGTAGAGTGTCACCGCCAGCCATGTCTCAGAAAAGAGCTTAGGGAGTTGTGTATGATGGTTCTTAGATCAATACTTGTTTTCCAGCCAATTTTGAGCTTGTTCAACTGCAAGAAAAACTGAAGGAGACAGAGGAAGCCATGGAAAAATTAATTAATAGAGTGGGACCTAATGGTGAAAGGTAGGTTTTCAGACTATTTCTCATTTAGAGAATCAATTCAAGATTTTTCTCTTCTTTGATTTCTGGGCCACTTAGTTTCACTTTATGTAGTTGTCAACTTATTTGTCATTTGCATGTCACTTCCCTCAAAACATTTCCGTTTTCATGCTATTTAAGCAATCTCCAGAGCATATCTTCATTGTAATGCACACTGAGAGTGTCTGTGAAGGTCAAGGCGAAGCCCTTCTACACCTCACCTCCCCTTCAAGGGTGGCCATGCGGTCCCTGGCCAATCATGACATGTCATCTCCTTGGCTGCAGTGATGGGTTCAGTGGTATATACAGGACCCAAGTTGGGCCAATTGTACTTTCACCTAAAATTAGACCTTGAACCCAGTGAAACCTGAACTGAAAGCTTTTCATATTAACTCACCTTGGCAACAGTCCCTAAAGAAATTATACATTTGCTCCTGCTCCCTAATCTCTAGAGCTGCTCTCCCTCCCACCTTCTTGAATCCTGGATCTTCAGCGATTCTTCTCATATTGTGAGCTATCTCACATCCTCCCAATAAATTCTGCTACCTCCTCCAAATACAATTTATTTGAAGATGGCCTGCTTGTAACCAAAGAATCCTGATACAGCCCATGATTTTTTTCTCTCCATGGAGTCCCATAATTTGGCCCAACTAGGACCTGCATTGGAAAGGTGATTTAAGATTAACTTCCATGTAGTGGCAAGGACTCCAAGTGGAAGTGCTCAGGGGATAACGAATAATGAGACTGGCTTTGTGTGAAAAGTCAAGAGCAGAGGTAGAGTTTGGATATCATCTGCGTAGAGGTGATGGTTTAATCTGATACTGGGTCAGCTTCCTTAGGTCGTGTTTGTAAGAGTAGAGAAATGAGGGCCCTAGGATTGAGCCTTCATGACAACCATGTTTCAGGAATTGAGAGGAAGAAAGTGAGCCATGATCAGAGATAAGAATGGTTAAAGAAATGGGAGGAATACAGGTGTCTCAGTAGACAAGGGAGAGAACATTTCAAGAGGATGGTGCAGAGAAGTTAAGAAGAATGAAATGTAAGAAAAAGACTTGGACTTGAGAGTAAACTGGTCATTGATGACTTTTGCAAGCTTTGATAAAATGATGGAATGGAAGCCAGATTTCAGGGAGGTGGAGAAAAGGGGTTGTGAGGAAACGGAGCAAGCTAACACATGAACACTTACAGTGTTCATGGCACTGTGCCTATACAGTTGTAGTTATCACTGTCTTCCAGAAGTAAGCTATGATGAGACAATAAGGAATCTATGAAAATCTTCTTTGTGATAAATTCAGAAGGCAGAAATACAGATACATCCCAAAGGTGGGCCATGATGAATTGCCTGATGCATGACATGGGCAACATTAATAGATTTGTTCAGAAATGAAAGATGCTTTAGTTTGGAATTCTCTGAGAAAGCTGCTCTTGTTTGTTTCTGCTTCTGCTAGCCATTCCTATTGTAAGATTCTGGTTTTTCATTAGTTAAGAGACAGAATCCAGTTCTAGATGGTTTGGCTCAGTGGATAGAATGTTGGCCCTCGGACTGAAGGGTCCCAGGTTCAGTTCCAGCCAACGGCATGTACCTTGGTTGCAGGCTTGATCCCTGGCTCTGATGAGGGCTCGTGTGGGAGGCAATCTACGTGTATCTCTTACATCGATGTCTGTCTGTCTTTCCCTCCCCCTCCTTCCCAGTCTCTCTAAAAATCAGTGGGAAAATAACCTCAGGTGAGGATTAACAAACAAAAAGAGAAAAAAAGAAACAGAGTCCAGGCCGTTTCACTCAGTAAAAATAAAAACCCATTGAGTACAGTCCAGGGAAGTAGCATGTGCAGCCCAAGAGCAAGAGCATTGTGATAAGCACATAGGCTCTGGTAGGTGGGAGTGACCTAACTGCCCCAGAAGCCTCCCCCCCAAAGTGGTCATTGTGAGAATTGGGGGTTATGTAGAGCAGGTGAGCAGTTGTGGTGAGTCAAGACTCCTGTACTGATGGGGGAAGAGCAGAGGTCTAAGAGGCCCAATACATTTAGCTGAATGTAGAGCAGACAAGCTGCTTCAGTTCAGGCTGAGAGGCCATTAATGTGGAAGAAGGGGAGCCCTGGTGGTGTTTTCCTCCCACTGAGGGCTGCAGAAGTGCACCTTTACTTTCTCAGTTACACCTTAACATTGGAGGGAGGAAACGCTGTTTTTTTCCTTATTGGTCAGTAAGGCTAAAGTTTGTTGGCTGAGCATAAAAAGGAATGCTGGCTCCCACTGGCTGTTCAGAAGGTATTATTTTTCCTTTATTAATGTTATGTTGATTTTGAATGCTTTGAGTTTTTAAGAAAGCAGGTAGCCTCTGTTAAATACTGCCACTAGATAAAACTTGTAGCAAAGCAGTTCTCGGTCTTCTCTATAGAGCCTTGCCTGCCTATGCATGTAATGCAGTGCTTCCTTCTAAAACAAAAACAAACAAACAAAAAAACACCACCTACCATTTTCCTTGAGCCCTTGCAGACATTTGCCCAGAGCCACCAGCTAAGTTGGGGACTCAAACCCAGGTCTTCTAAACTGTGGTACTTGAGCACTGTGCTTTAAGAATTGCACAGAGTCCTTTCAGAAGTCAGGAGACTTTAGTTTTAGTTAAAGTGCTGACATTAACTAGCAATAGAAATGTATAATTTCCCCTCTGAGGGTCTCAGTTCCCCCAGTGTCTGTGGTCTAGATAATTAATTTGTCAGAATGATCCAGCTCTGGAATTTTGGGATGTATCTGTATTTCTGCCTGAGTGTATGCAGCCTGGCAATTGTAGGGATGGCCTAGTGGTACGTTTCCCCCTAGTTGAGGCTAATGGCCCAGCACATTTTCTGTGATGACCTTGCGTCAGACAAAAGTGGCTTGCAGTAAATGGAGTGCAATGGAAAAATATTGAACCAAAAGCTGAGATATCTGGGGTCTGGTCCCAGTATTGACATAACTCATGTGGGACTTTGTACAATACCTTGATCTATTCTGGGCCTTAGTTTTCCCGTGCATAAAATCAAACCATTGAACTAATATGTGTAGTTACCAGCTATGCTGCTCTAGAATCAATTCCTAGAATTATCTGCTGTTGCTCACCTTCCTATTCAAGAGTCCAGACAGATCATAGTGATACTTATGTTCATTGCCAAGGAGTGTTTACCACTAAATGGTTGGACTGTCTGATATTTTCTAAGCAGAGTACAGACTGTGACTTCTGACCAAGAAAAACAGTTGCTGTATCAGCTCCGAGAAATCACCAGGGTCATGAAAAAAGGAAGATTCACTGACAGGCCCAGTCCAGAGCAAGAGGCTGAGGAGGCCCCTTACATGGAAGACTGGGAAGGTAAAGTGTCTTCTCCTTTCTCTGTTAGCTGTCAGCCCAAAAAAGAGATGTTAATTATTTTTAATCAGCTTTATTATTGAAGTATAACGTATATATAATAAAATTCACCGATTTTAAGGGTATGGTTGGATACAGATGTAGAGGTGTGTAATTACACCACAATCATGATACAGAACATTTCCATGTTCCCTCTCCCTCTGCAGCTGATTCCCTCCTTCTGCCGGTGGCTTAGTTTTCATATTTCATATCTTAACGAAATAGCGAAGTAGATATGGATTTATATTCAGAGATCTTAACTGCTATGTTACTTACAAGGGAAGAATGGAAGGAATCTTAAGTGTCTCCAGAAGAGGAGGGTAAATCAGATCAGTTCTGTAGCTGTGTGAGGGGATATTGTGCAGCCAGCTTAAAAATGACTGCTGACATGGAGAAATGCTCATTATATAATGTTGAATGAAAAAAAATCAGGTATAACATTTATATACAGGGTGATCCTTTTTTAAAAAAAACAACATATATATATATATATATATATATATATATATATATACACACACACACACACACACACACACACACACACGCTTATATATGGTAAAAAGGCAGAGGTAATACAACAAATTATCACAATGGGATTCTAGGTACTTTGTTTTCTTTCCGAAACTCGTATTTTCAAATTTTCCACAATGAGTCCCTATGACTTTTATAATGAGAAGAACAAACAATAAATGTAAAAAGAATAAAAATAAAAATAAATAAAAAATAGCTCCATACTCTACACATACCAAAAAGAACCCTTGCTTTTCAGAATTTGTAGGCAGAAGTGGTTTGCGTTTGGGTTGACTCTCCTGATCACTGTAATGTGCACATGGGTTTGGGATCCTCCAGCTTTGCCACACTGAGCAGCGAGCCTGCTGCTGCCAGCACGGGCATGGGCTCCAGCATGGCCCATCTGCTGCTCAGGCTGACACAGATTGATTTCATTTCACTCTCTAATTTGGCAACACTTTCTCTTACCTCATTATCTAGCTGGGATTCAGTAGCAGTGTTACTAATTTTTTTTTTTTTTTTTTTTACCAGTTTATTGTATTCTTTTGTTCCATTTTGTGAAGATGAAACCACCCATGGGAATTCTGTCTTCTGAAAACCCAGCACTGCCCTATGGGATCTTGGGCCTGTCTCGCTAAAGCATTTCTCTGTTCTGACACTTGCCAGCCATTTCAATAGTAGAAAGCTTCCTGGTGTATTTTTTCAGCGTTTAGCGTTCCTTCCTTCCACTCCACCCTCCATCCTCCACCCCCGAAAGAAGTGGAAATGGTTCCAAATAGAAATTACAAACAGTAGCCTTAAGCTGTGCTCTCTCCATCTGGTGTTTGGTCCTTTCTCTTTTCTACTGAAGGCTCCTGTTGTTTAATCCTAATGCTGCTGCAGAAGTGGAGGTGTGAGAATCACCCTCTGCCCCAAGCACCCTGCTTAAGAAGGGATTTCCATCTGAGGGGGTTTGAATTTCAGAGAGCACTGGATAGTCAGCCAGGCGCTTAAGAATTTACTGAAGTGAAACTAGAGCTGTTAGTCATCTGCGCGATTTCTTGATGGATTTGTTGGCATGGGATGGCTGCTGCCCAAGAAGCCTGAGTCTGACATTTTATTTTGAAGAGAGATTCTTTGTAAGACTTTGTGCTGCTTTTCTCTCTAGGTTACCCTGAAGAGACTTATCCAATTTATGACCTTTCAGATTGCATCAAGCGTAGGCAAGAAACAATCCTGGTGGATTACCCAGACCCCAAAGAGCCCTCTGCAGAAGAGCTAGCGGAAAGGATGGGAGTCCTGGAAGAGTCAGACCATTTGGGTTGGGAAGTGCCCACTGGCGGCAGAGCCCAGGAAGAGAATCCTGTTACTGCGTGTGACCCAAAGCCAGAGACATGTTCCTGCTGTCTTCAAGAGGAAGAGGACCCCGCCTTCTTGGTGGAGAATGCTGGGTTCCTGGCAGACAGTTACAGTGAGCAGGAGGACGGCACCCCAGAAGCGTGGCTGCAGGACTTCGGAGATGCGGGGCCGGGCATCGGTGCTGACAGAGCGCGTCCTGGGGGCACACTGAGGAAGCGGAACCCCCAGGGTTTAGAGTGAAAGCAGCCAGTTTGGTGACGTATTCATTACTCTGGTCTCAAGGTGACCTTTCTCTCCTCTCTAGATTGCACTCTTGGCCCTGTACTTCATTCTCTGTGTTTAAATATTATAGCCAATCAGGTCAGTACCATGGATATCATGCATCCTCCCCGGTGCTCACACACCTGTCACCTGTACAGCATCATAGAGATGAGTAGGAACACAAGATGGCTTTGCTCTTTCTCTCCCTGCCTTTCCTCCATCAGAGAACTGATCCACTGAGTAACTGTTTGCTCTGTCATAACTACAGATGGGACCACTCAAGGCAGAGGTTCGACTCCGTACTGGTGGTAACGGGTGGTTTACCTGTGAACAAACATCAGCTTCCACATGATAAGATTTTAAGGTTGCAAGAGTGAAGATTTCAGAGTCTGAGATGCCTTATTCTCTGGGCCTTGAGCAGGTTAGTGGTCCCCTGGTTCAAGGAAAGAACGTTTAGTTTTTTGGGGATGATGGAGCCAAAGCAGGACTCTGCTGCCCGAGCTGAAGTCACAGCGAGGGCCAGAGGACTCGCACTGACCTGGAAATAGGCCCAGGGGCCTGTTGGGGACAGTTTTACTCTGATACTGCCTGGCTCCCAGCTCCCTTTATCCCTGTGCTGCTTCACAGAACTGCTACACCCACCTCTTGGTCTCCAGCGGCCAGAGGAAGCGTTAGGTGGAGACTTTAGTCCCGGCCCTGCAGAGCCAAGGCGTGAGGCTGCAGGAAAGCCCGCCCAGGGGTAGTGGTCCTGCCATGAGATGCTCAAGGCCAGTGAGGGGAGTGGGCCCTGCACTGATGGACAGCCCTGGCCTCGAGGCACTTTCTGGGTGTTGTGCCCTCTGGGAAACTGGTTTCCCAACCACATGCACTGAAACAGAAATAAGGACTGAGCTTGTTGACAAAGTGCCAGCCCAACGGGGAAGTGGCAGTGTGTCTGCTGCGGAGAACCAGTGCAGCAGTGCCCAGGGGAAGAGGCGTGCATTTGCCTGTGTTCAGACATCTGGGTCCTCTGAGCGAGCTGGGGAGTAGGAAGTAGGTTAGGCCCGGAAGGATTTTGACCAAACTACAGGCCTGATCTCAAAGCTGCCATCTGTGTTCTTGAGACAGGATGAGTGAATCCATTTCCCATGGTAGACCCGAGGGTTTAAAGAGGATGCATTCCCGAGGACATTCCAAGTCATGAAATTTGCAAGATTTGAAAATTAAGACATTATGTAAAGGTAGATATGGCACAAGATGCCAGGAACATATTTAATCACACAAGCTGCTGTCAGAAGGTATGGGATCATATTAAGTTTAGCTACTATTAGACATTTATTGGTTTGTTTGTTTTTAATATATTTTATTGATTTTGTACAGAGAGGAAGGGAGAGAGATAATTAGAAACATCGATGAGAGAGTGTCATCTATCAGTTGCCTCTTGCACACCCCCTACTGGGGATATGCCCATAACCAAGGTACATGCCCTTGACCGGAATCGAACCCGGGACCCTTCAGTCCTCAAGCTGATGCTCTATCCATTGAGCCAAACCGGTTTTGGCTAGACATTTATTGTTAATGAACTGCAGAGAAGTCACTGAAGATTGAGTTTACAGAAAGCATACTGCATCTGTCTGTGTGTGGGACATTTGATTCACTTGTAACACATGCAGTTTAAAATGTACTGAAAACCATCTAGATGTAATGCTCAAGGTAAAAAATAACGTAGGTGCTCTACTGTTTCGATAAGTTGTTTTCCGTGTTATGTCCCTTCATTCACAGGGGTGGATTTATTAAGAGTTCTGGGTCCCTGTTTCGGATTTCTTTTTCTGCCTTAGGCTATGATTCCTGAATTAGAGATGCATGTTTCCTTCTAGTTTTCAACTCATTTATTCATCTGGCAGACCTTCCCAGAGGCAGGCAATGTGAACGGAAGGCTCAATTCCTATGTTTCAAAGACTCAGTTTAATGGGGGAAGCCTTATCCAATTTATTTTAATGAACTATAATAATAAAAGGGTAATATGCTAATTAGACTGGAAGTCCTTCTAGACAAACCCAGGGCTGGAGCGAAACAGGTGCTGGCAGCCGGGGGAAGGAAGGCCTGCTCTTGCACAAATGTTCGTGTATCGGGCCTCCAGTGCACTATAAAAGGACTCAAGCTCCTGAATTCTGCACGCAGCGCGATGGCAGTCATGAATCCACCCGTCTGCTCTGACTGGAATCTTGTCAGCTCTTTAAGCCTTCTGTCTGGGCTCTTGTCTCTAAAGCAAGGGTCTAGGTCTCCCAGGTGGTTATGAGTATTAAATGGCATCATCCGTGTCTGTAAACAGCCTTGGTCCTACATGACAGCCACTCAGTAAATGGTAGCTGTGGTTTTATGCTTGAACGAGACAGGGACCCAAATCTACAGGAAAACAGAGACCATATTTGCCAAAGTACTTCCAAGAAGCTTCACAGAGGGGATAGATCTTGAGGCACAGGAAGCACTTCTCCAGTGAACAAGGAAGAGAAGGCATCCTCGGACAAAGTACGTGGATGTTCAGGTATTTTGATGGGCTGCTATGGAAGGTGTTTAACAAGTCTTTATTTGAATGTTAATCTTTGGGGAAAACTGGCTATGGAAGGAGGTCCTGCCAGATGTACTCCAACCTCCTGATGCCTCTTGCTGCCCTACCCCTTGCTTGGCTTATTAGCAGGAATATATTTATAGCCCCAAAATTTTTTGTACTTTCAATCTTTTTAGATTAGGCAGCCGTAGCAGGAGGCCCGTTTGGCCTCTAGAAAAGGTGGTGGGGTTGCTCAAACAAGGTGTGGTCCAAATTGGGACACTCAGGAAAGGGAGCTTTAATAAAAACTATGCCAGGAAAATAGATATAAACCAGGACTGTCCTGACCATTAAACAATAAAAACCTCTTTCCTTTTCCACAGCACCCCCCCCGTGTGCTGTTTCCCACAGGCAGAACTGAGGAGACAGGCCCTGGTTCATACAGGAAATGCTTGTGGCTGCAGAAAAACGGAGGGTTATATAAACCAATTCTCCTTATAACCACCTTCTTAAATTACATCTCACCCCACACTACACTCCAAAGAAAAATCTAGTACTTCAGCTAGTCAGCAGTATTGAGAAGAAAACATGAAGTAGCCATGATGTTCCCTTGACTATACAGATCTTTCTAAAAGGCACCTAACCTTTCCTCACGTTTTTCACAAGCAGGACAAACATCCTTTTCCTTGGATTATTCCTTCTCTGGACATTGATGAATTTGGAGTTACCACCTTGCAAAGCTGTCTGTCCCAGGTGTCGCGTGTTGTAGGTGCTCACGACTGCTTCCTCACTGCCACCCCTCGGGGCTGTCACACCGGACGCCCTCCACGGCTGTGGGTGACTTACCTTCCGTGTCTGCTTCCAGCCACCACTGCAGCCTCCCTCGTGCTTGGCTTCAGGCCTGCCTCAGGCTGACAGGAAGTTCCCAAGCATGCCCGAGTCCTGTTCAAACGGGGGAGGCTCCAGGTAGGGCCAGGCACAGCTGACCCTGCGGAGGATTGTTCTAATGCACACACTTCTGTCCTTACCGTTCTTCCAGCCCTTGCCAGCCTTAAACATGAAGAGCCCAGGCCAGAGGGAGAACAGCTTAGACCCACCTGTCGTTACCACCATCCTCCGCCTCCTCCCTGAGGCTCATAAGGATTGAATGCTGTAGAAAAAGAACTTTTAGGTAAAAAAAAGTGTGTGTTTTTTTTTCTCCTTTTATAGGAAAAAAAATTACACAATAGTGTTGAAATAGTTCAAGTTTAATTTGATGATATATGGTCTGTACTTAGACAAACAAGTTATACAACATACATAACGTGGGAAAATACCAACTTTGTCATTGCACATACCAATAAATAAATACATTTGCTCCAGAATACCAAAGAGTTTATTCAAAAAGTCAATAAAAGCACAGTTTTGCAAGTTCATCTAAAACTCCAGATAATCTTGAACAAAAATAAATGTCTGACCACTCCAAGATAGGAAAAGCCGGTCTTGTGCAAATAGACATACACACTGTAAGCGCTATGAAAACTGGCTGTTCTCAGCCCTCCCGACCAAGACCCCTTCGTCACCGAACAGGAAAGGGCCAGAGCGGGCTCCCTTTCTGCGCCACTCCAGTCACTCTAGGACTCTCACCAGCCTCGTCTCGGCTCTGCCTGGACCTTGATTGGGCGGGGGGGCAAGCAATAGAACAGAAGGGGGGGGGGGGTGTGTGACATGAGCTAGAAACGGTGGTGATGAAAGCAAGGGTCCACTCCCAGCCACCCTGATTCCCAGCCTCCTGTTTGTTCAAAATCACATACTAGTAGCCACAAAGTACCGGAGTGCTTTCTGTAAGACCAACTTGCTTCTCAGCTTGGTTGGAAAATTAATTTGCACTCCGAACCATTCTGGACATTGGCTACCAGCTACTCGACGCTACTTTGCGGCGGAAACGTGCGTTGAATTAACTCAATTCCCCGTAATCACTAATAAACTGCAATGTCCCCTGAGAGGGGACAGCGGAGTGCAAAGAGTTAAAAAGCCAAACCTGTCCCAGTACTTCTGCTTGCCTCGGCCCTGTATCCTGAAACGACAGAAAACTTGGAAGTATGAGGGCAGGTGACTACCAATAAACTCAAGCCAGAGCCCATCCTTTGGCCTGTCCCTGGGGCTGCCACAAGTTCAACTAAGCCAGAGCCCAGGGGAGTCAGGCCCACGCAAGCCGGGCACCACGGGGAAGGCTCACTCAGCTAGCTGGAGCGGTGTGCTGAGGTCACACCATACCCGGCGAGGGTGAGGACTTCTAGAGGGTAAGGCCAGTGTCACTGAGTCAGGGGAAACCGGGACTCCGCCGGGAAGATGGGATTTGTGCTTGCATAACAGCCACAGATGTGCTCGGCCAGCATCTCCCTCCCTGCAGACCCCACTGCGAGGAACGCACGGAGCTCTCGGTGTGAAGCCAGCGCCGTTGCTTGCTCAGTTTAGAGGCCAATGCCCTGATCTTTATAGACAAAGAAAAACTTACACAATTTTCTTGCCCTTTTTGGGAGGCGGACTCCGAAGACCACCTTCACGCCTGCAGTTACCATACTCCCAGCCCTGCCCACAGCATGGCGGGACCTTACGTGCTCCTCCCGAACTAGCCGTGTTTTCTAAGGCACAGTCACCAGAATACGCTCAGGTTCATCCAAAAGCGTGCACACAACACAGGTGTCCCGGGTAACGCAGAGGGGGAACTGACACCTTCCTCAGACCAGGTTTCCCAATCCACCTGGGAGACGCGCTTCCCAACAGCCCGAACGGCATGAACAGAGTCTGCAGGTTCGCTGCATCCTTATCCCTTTCCTGCTCGTTCTCAGAAACAAACTTCAGTTGATTCTTAGCAGATTGCCCTTTACCCCAAACACGCACAGACACAGAGATGCAGACAGACACAGAGCACCTTGGAGCCAGAGGAAAGAAAACGAAGAGGCAGAAGTGAATGTCGCCACTGCAGAAGAACTGTTCTGGGCAGAGGGTGTGGAGCACATGTGTCAAACACAAGGCCCGCGGGCCAAATCCATCCCGCCAGGCCTTGCAATGTGGCCCGCACCGTGCTGTCATCACTGCACTCCGCTGCGTTTCCATGACAATGACAGTTTATGACTGTTCAGTAAACCATTCGGCCCGCGATTTAGGCTGGATTTTAGATTTTGGCCCCTTCTCTGATTGAGTTCGACACCCCTAGTGTAGAGGTTTGGGGTGTGGCCCCAAAAGGAGCCATGGAGCCAGGAGCAGTCCCAGAAGGGGCGCCTGCTGTCCCACACCCACAGGGACTGCCCATTCTATCATCGAGTGCCAACCAAGGGCCATCTAGGCGGAGGGCAAGAACTCTTACTATGGAGAGGCGGGGCCCTGGCAGCTTCGAGTCTTTGGGCCCACAGCTCCTGGGCGTGCGTGTGTGTGTGTATCCTGGGGCAGTGGTCCAGGACAGCCAGTGTCACCAGGAACAGGACCGTAAGAATAGACCTGAGGCTGGGTCTCGAGCAGGTGACAACTGTTCTTGTTTATCACTCAATACCCAACACGGTCTTGTTGCTAAGCTACCCCTGCACAAGCAGCGAGCAGTCAGCCCACATTCTGGTCCTACCAAAAGCGGGAGTTTGCCGTTGTGCTTCTGGTTCCTCCACGCTGCCCCCAGGATCCCCTCTCACTAGGATACAGCACCAGCTGTTCTGCCTTAAAATCACACTCCGAGAAACAGCGTGACCAGACAGCAGAGATCATCTGGTTTCCATCATCCCAACTGGCAACAGGTCTGTTCCCCACGTCAGGAAAGGAAGAGCCAAAGGGACCATGGGAAGGAGGAGGGCACCGCAAGGTTTCCCCGGGAAGTGGGCAGCCCTCCACAGAAGGCCCCGTGCCCGGGGGACGGTCCCACCGGGAGGCCTCAAGGAAATGCCGGGTGTGGGCGATCTGGGCTGACAGACAACCTGCTCTGAGAATCCCACGGGAACCTGTGCTTCAGGGAAATCTGAGCACACTGCCTCCACCCGAGTCAGAACAGCTCCTTCACCTCATGGCAGGCCTCACTGACAGGTTTTTAAAGCATCCATTTCTACCCAGCTCCCCAAGCACATCTACTCTGACGGGAGGAACCACTGCTTGCTTCCCACTGACCTGCTCTCCATCGGGGCCAATAGCCTCTGCAGAGTGAACCAGGGAAAACGACAAAAAGGCAAGAGGGGGTGCCCCTGTGCTCAGGGAGAAGAGCATGTTGGGGGAAGGAGAGATCAGGCCCCATCCTGCACACGCACTGCCCAGCACACCCACATGCAAAAATGGGCAGCAGCCTCGCCAGGCCTGCTCTCTGGGGGAGCCAGACACGGGTCGGTCCTGATCCGTCTGACGTGCAAAAGGCGAGACGGCTTTCAGCAGGGAACTGCCAATCCACTGAAATAGTTTCCATTTCAGTCTATAGCCTCCCCACCCCAAACACGCACCATCTCATCTGGGGCGAGAGCATCCAGACTGGGCCCCCGGGAAGGCCCGGAAGCCAGAGAAAAAGGTTTTTTCGGGGGGATGGTGGGAACACAGAAATCCAGGGAGCTGAGGCTCTGACTCGGCCACTCACCAGCCCGGTGACCCCAGGCGAGTACTGTTTTTTGAGTTGTACTAGTTGGTCTCTAATAGTCCTGCCACCTCTCATCTGTAGGGATTCTGCAGTACGCCCGCCCTCCCCAGCCTGTCCCATCCTCCCGAGGACTCGCAGGGCGGCCCTCAGCAGCCACGACCTCGGCTCACGGCAGCAGGAGCTGAAGCCCAGGCAGAGCACGTGGAGCTCACCAGCCCCGGCCGGGCACGCCTACCTGTGTGGAGTCGGGCTGGTGACGTAGGCCGTCCATGTTTCCTGTACAGACTGCTGGGCAGAGCTCCCAGGACAGCCTGGTCCAGGATGCCCGTCCACGCACCTCCCGTATGCTGAGCCTGTGTCCTGCAGGCCCCATAAGACAGCTGGCCTTGAGGGCTGGCCTCCTGCTGCCTCTGTGCACAGGGAAAACCTAGAGAAATCAAATGCACTAGAAGCCGAGGCCACCAGGCAGTTCCCACCGCCAGGCCCCTGCAACCTTGACAGGGTCCTGCCACTGACCCTTCCCCTACCTGTGACCTCTCCCAGGCTTGGCTGAGGCCTGCTGAGGTCAGGGACTTCCTGCAGCTAAGGGCCAGGCTCGGCTGCCAAGCCCTTTGCTGGGTGACGGAGACGGCCCTCCACACCCACACTCACTGTGCCCCTCCCTGTGGGGACCCGGGGCCGTGGACTCCTGGTGGAGTGGGTGGCTGGGCCCCAGCAGCCCGGCATTGTGCTTCCTCTCTCTACACCTCTTCCTGCCTTCGCAGCTTGGCAAACACGACTGCAGCAGGACGCTAACCCAAGACTGGGTGTGTGTGTGTGTGTGTGTGTGTGGATCCTGGGGCACAGAGAGAATTCACCGTGGGCCCTTTACACACACCCCACTTCTCTGCCTCTCGGCGGCGGCGGAGCCAGTTCCTGGCCAGCGGGGCCAGGCGGCCCCCCCGAGAGCCACGGGTTCATCGGCAGGAGGCCTATGTACAGGGGGCGGGCAGGCCCGACGGACGGGAGGAGGCCTCTATTCACAGGCCAGCTTGCTGTCGAAGCTGGACAGGGCGATGGAGAAGGCCTGCAGCGCGCACAGCGGGTAGTTGTAGTCCATGGTGAACACGTCCTCCGCCACGCGGCCGAACTGCATCACGATGTAGTCCGCTGGGGCCGGGCACCGTGCAGGCGGGAACGGAGTCAGGACAGGGGAGGCGGGAGAGACAGACAGACACACCCAGATCACAAGGTGGAACAGGAAGCGAGAGGCAGAGGTGCCCGGGGACTCTCCTGGGAGGTGAGACAGACCAGTGGGGGAAGGGCAGGACAGAGGGGCATACAAACACCAGGCGATGGGGGCGGAGAGAGACACTCCCACCCTGAGAGGGTCCTCCCGGTCTCCCAGGCTAACCTAAGCTGTGCGACCCCGTCCTCGGCACCGGCCGCAGGGCAGGCCGGCGAGCCGGGCCTGGCGGGCACGCGGGCAGCCACGCCTCGGGGCGGACACTCACGGTCGTTGCCGTGGATGATCTGGAAGTTCTTCACGGAGGCCTGGGTGACGCGCCCGTGGAAGTTGAGAACGTAGGACTGCGTGTCGTCATTCCAGACAGGCGTCTTGTTTTGCAGCTCGATGATAGTCTCCGTGTTCTTGTTCTGCCAGCGCGCCAGCAGCGTCTCGTGCTCCTGGGAGAGCAGCCTCGGCTCCGTGACCGGCCCGGGGCCGTGGGATCGGGCCCGGGGCTGGGGGATCCTCAGCTTTCACCAGACCCCCGGGCTTCTCACACTCTGCCTCCCCTGCAGACACACTAGCTGGCGTTCTGCCCTTAGGGGCTCATGCAGAGGCGGGGGGGGAGCGAGGGAGAAACTCACGTTTCGGGGCCGGATACAGACTCTCTCGTGAACCATGTTCATGCCTGGGACAATCACCGTCATCTTCCGCGGTCCCTTAAAACCTAAGACGTTTGTCTCCTGGGGAACAGAGAACAGTGGCCACCTGAGGACTCGCCTTACTGGGGAGGCTGGAGGAAGGGAAGAGAGAGGAGCTAGTTCTCGCCATCTCCACCTGAGCAGCTAACAGGATCTAAACTTAGCACATCCAGACGCCGCGAACTCCCGAGTCCCTGCCCTAACTAGCTCCCCGTGCAGTCCTCTCTGCTTCACTCAACAGCAAGTCAGCAAACTACCTGGGGTCATGCCTGACTCCCCTCTCTCACACCCCACCTTCTAATCCATCAGCTAATGCTGTCAGCTCTACCTTCAAATTACATCAAGAACCCGGTCACTCTCACCCAGCACCGTCTCACTGAGCTCACGGCAAAACCTCCGTGGACTCCTCCTCCCCACCCGCGGCCCCTCCCCGTCCCTGTCGCCTGCTCTCCACTCGGCAGCCAGTGGCCCTGTTAAGTCACGTCATTTTCCTCCCCAGCTCAGAGTAAAAGCTGAACCCGTTACCCCCAGGCAGCTCTTATGCTCCCTGCACTCGCCACCCTCCTTGCTGCTCCCCGTGTGCCAGGCATCCGTGTGGTCCTCTCCCCAGCACCCACACGGCTGGCTCTCACTCCTTCCAGGCTTTCCCCTGTGCTACCTCGGAGAGGCCCTCCCTGCCATCCCCCTAAAAGCTCACACACACACACACACACACACACACACACACACCTGGATACTTCACAGCCCTCCCTCCCGCTTTTATTTATTTTTTTTTATCTTAGCATTTATCAGGAACAAATATTGCTTTTGTCTATTTTACAGCTTATCTCCTTAAACTAAGGGTTTAAGTCCCATAAGGGTATACGTTTATGTCTCTTGTTCATTACTATACTCTCAGTGCCTCAAACAGTACTTGGACACAACATAGTTGGGGCTCAGTAGTTTAAGACAGTGTTTTTCAACCTTTTTTGGGCAAAGGCACACTTGTTTCATGAAAAAAATCACGAGGCACACCACCATTAGAAAATGTTAAAAAATTTAACTCTGTGCCTATATTGACTATATATAAAGTAATTCTCTTGAATAGGAATCAAATAAACACGAAGAAAGTATTTTATAATTACTTTATTATGAAATATTAAGTAAACAAAATAGTGAAAAATTATAAAATTCTTGTCTTGTCTGCAGTGTGCCGCGGAATAGCGGTTGAAAAACGCTGGTTTAAGAGATCCAGACTGCCTCCCTAAAACTGACCAGCAGGTGGCACCATATGATCATACAAAACAGCCAGACAGCTATGGCTTCCCAATTAGCCCAAGTTGCTGGGGGTACCAATCCCTCATTTTAAAATGAAGTGAAATCCGTTGTAATTTCTGGTTGGTCTGAGCTGTGTGACACTGGCTAGTGACCCACCTCTGAGCTTCAGTTTCCTCATGGATATAATTTAAAAAATAATAAGACTGAGCTCTTAGACTGAGCCTTCAGTAAGATAACGAGGGCCTTTCGTCCATCAGGACGCTAGAGGGAGGAGTGGAGGGATGCACAAACAAAAACCCAGGCCTCCGGCCCCTCCTCTGCGGGAGGCTCTGGGGCTGGGCTCTCCCAGGCAGATGGCCTCCTGGGGTCTGCACTCAGAGAGAGGAGAGGGCCTGGGGACAGCCCACTTCCCTGCAGCTTGTCCCCACAGGGACGGCCCACAGATCAGGCAGCCAGTCCTGACCGTCACATCCCACTTGGGGACCAGAGACCCAGGAGCCGGACTCACGTAGCACACGGCGGCCAGCTCCTGGCGCAGGGTCCCACCTTCCAGTGTGGAGGAGGACGCCTTCTGGGGGTTGACTCCGTTGTCATAGACGGTGAACTTAGTGCCCATGAGGTTGGATCTGCAGGGCAGGCACGATCAGTACAGGTCACCCACCCTCGGCCCAGGGCAGCAAACAGCTAACAGTCTGTCCTATGAGGAGCCTGCAAAGCATTCTGGGCGAAGCCAGGAGCCAGTGTGGGGGCACACGGCTCACTGACTCCCCATCTTAAAGGGCAAAAGGCCTGGACTTGCTCTGAGTTGCATCAAAGAACCTCTTGGTTCCGGGGTAAATTCAGGGAAGGAAGTCAGGGTGCCACAGAGTGTCTCCCTGGAACAGACGTGACCGAGCGGAATGGCAGCTGGCAAGACCGCAGAGGGGACGCAGCCCGCCATGCAGACTGGGCGAGCCGGCCTGTCCCATCCAGCCTGAGTCCTGGTCCAGCCCCATCTCCACAGCTGTGGCTCCTTACCTCTCAGCTTGACTTATGCTCCCCAAATCTGGCCCTCCGTTCCTCAGCAAACCCTCCTCCCCGAGGCTGGCTCCGAGCCTTCCTCTCCCCAAGGTGGTTCTTTCTCCGTCAAAGCCTCACTCTCAGCCCTGCCCCTCAGCACTGGCACGGCCAACGTGCCTTCGTGGTGGCCCACATCATCAGTGACCTGCTGGGGCTTGATCCATCCTCGGGGGTGGGGGGGACCTGTGCCCCATCTGGCTGGGAGCAGCCGAGGGTGGGTGTGAGGCCCACCTCCAAGTCCGGCTCCGGCCGGCAGAGTAGGATCGGAGGGACAGAGGCCCGGGGAGAGGATCTGACTCCCAGCCTGGTTCTCCTCCCCGGGAGAGCCTGCCCTCCCCAGCCTGGGGGCGTGCGCGCTGGTACCGCAGTTTCCCGATGTAGCTGTCCCCGCCTCGAGACAAGTCGGTAGGGTCCACGGAGATGAGGTAATTGGATGTTTTGCTCTTCTTCCTTTTCCTTCCCGCCAGGAGGAACACCTTGGGGGAAGCAGAGTGAGTTACACTCCAGACCCAGCCTCTGACCGCACACAATCCCGGTGCCGCTCACACACTGCACTCACACGAGGCACTGGCCCTTCCTTGCTTCAGTTCCTGAACTCAATGTGCTCACACACAGGCACACGCTGGCAGCACAAAGGCACGCACACAGGTACACGTAATAGCAGCACAAAGGCGTGCACACAGGTACATGCAATAGCAGCACAAAGGCGCACACAGGTACATGCTCTGGCAGCACAGAGGTGTGCACACAGGTACACACTGGCAGCACAGAGGTGTGCACACAGGTACACGCACTGGCAGCACAAAGGTGCACACACAGGTACATGCAATAGCAGCACAAAGGCGCACACAGGTACATGCTCTGGCAGCACAAAGGCGCACACAGGTACATGCACTGGCAGCACAGAGGTGTGCACACAGGTACACGCACTGGCAGCACAAAGGTGCACACACAGGTACATGCAATAGCAGCACAAAGGCGCACACAGGTACATGCTCTGGCAGCACAAAGGTGTGCACACAGGTACACACTCTGGCAGCACAGAGGTGTGCACACAGGTACACGCACTGGCAGCACAGAGGTGTGCACACACAGGTACACGCTCTGGCAGCACAAAGGCGCACTGACCAGGCACGAGGGCCTGTCTCCGGGCGAGCTGGAGGCGGGAGTGGGATCTGAGGCTGCGGTCACATCCCAGCCCCCGGCCCTCAGGCCTGCAGGAGACATGCACGCTCCGGCCCGCCCCACCTTCTTCCCGTCCTCTCGGTCCAGGTGCAGGAAGTAGGTGGGGTACATCCCCCGGTCCATCCCCTTCTTGTCCCTCGAGATGCGGCACTTGATGGTGATGCCCTGGGGAGCTGGCCTCTGTGCAAACTCCTCCAGATCCTGGACCTCAACTTCTGCCGAGGGCTCGGGGGCTGATGGGCTGAGGGCTGAGGCTGCCTCCTACAGGGGAGAGGGGGACCCCGAGCAGCTGAAATTGGGGGTCTGGAGTCCAGAGCTGACCTTTATGTGGTGGTGGTGGAGATGAGACATGGGCCGTGGATGCGGGCCAGCCTGGCCGGGGGTCATCAGCTGGCTTCCCGCCCTCCCTCCCTCAGCATCCCTGGGGGTAGAGCTGGAGGACAGGGGCAGGCTCTTAGATCATCCTGCCCACCTCCACTGCCCCCACCTCCGGGCCTGGGAAAAGACAGGAGCCCAGGCCTGAGCGGCTCTCCACAGGCCCAGCCCCCGCGAGCCACTCACTGTCAGTCCTCCACACCCATCTCCCCTGCAGCCTGGGTGAGTACCAGCCCACTGCCGTCCACCTACTCACCCTGACGGACTTCCTGCTAGTGGCTGAGCTGGGGCGGGTATTGCTGTTTAGCTGGGAGGAACTGGAGCTGTATTCCTCCTCATCCTCCTCTTCCTCCTCAAAGCTCATGCTACTGGAGATGCCTGGGCAGGAAGGAGCAGGATGCGAGGCATGGTCACACACACACACACACACACACACTCACACACACACCCAGGCAGGAGCAGGATGGGAGGCGTGGTCACACACACACACACACACACACTCACACACACACCCAGGCAGGAGCAGGATGGGAGGCGTGGTCACACACACACACACACACACACACACTCACACACACACCCAGGCAGGAGCAGGATGGGAGGCGTGGTGTCTCACACACACACACACACACACACACACACACCCAGGCAGGAGCAGGATGGGAGGCGTGGTCACACACACACACACACACACACTCACACACACACCCAGGCAGGAGCAGGATGGGAGGCGTGGTCACACACACACACACACACACACACTCACACACACACCCAGGCAGGAGCAGGATGGGAGGTGTGGTCACACACACACACACACACACACACACTCACACACACCCAGGCAGGAGCAGGATAGGAGGCATGGTCACTCACACACACACACACACACAGGCATGAGCAGGGCAGGAAGCACGGTCACACACACACCCAGACGCCTGTTCACAGGTACCGCATCACCCCAGGCCTTAGGTGCACACACACATTCACACAATGCCCAATGATGTCCCGAGGTACACAAGGGCACACTCTCAGGTACACGCTGGGACTGGTCACGGTTGTTGGGGTCTGTGCCCCCCACTCCAAGCTTCAGGTCAGTCCCCCTGACCCCTCCTCTCCGGCACCCGCAATGCCTGCCTCCTGTGTGGCAAGGCCTGGCGGGCGGACCCTGTGCTGGGAGCCTCTCTGGCCCCAGGCTTCCCAGCGTGTACAGGGCAGGGCTGACTCCTCCCCTCCCAGCCTGGGAGGTCCTGCCTGTGTGCCTCTCCCCACTCAGCGCCCTCCCTCTCCAGCCTCCTTCTGATTCCATGAAATGGGGCACTGCTCGGCTTCCCTCAGCCCCCCACCCCCGCCCCCCGCCAACCAGGGGCTCCCCGGGGGCAGGTTCCTGGGACCTGCCTGCCTCTCAGCACGCCGGCCCTGCCCTAGCTCAGCGGACGGGGAACATGTTACAGAAGCATCTTTCAAAGGAACCGAGGGGAGCGGGAACCTTCCCCAAAGCGAGGGCCTCCCTGGGGGCAGCTGGGAGGAGTGGGGGGGACACGGCTGGGCTGTGGGGTGGCTGGTTACCCGGGTTCATGCTTCTTTCCCTGAACGTGGCCTCGTCGGGGGCCCTGCCCACGGTTCCCATCGGTCTCCTGTGCCTCGCACGGGGTTTGGGAACCTGGGGCTGAGCTCTGGGGGTGTCCCTGGGCCCCCACGGGGCTCACCCTTCCTCTGCATCGTGGCACGGAGGTCCTGCCCGCTGGGCGCCGTGCCCGCGCCGGCTGCCGTCGCCCCTGCGCCCTGGGCGGGGTCCAGCCGGCCCACGGTCAGGATCTGCACCGGGCCTCGCGCCTCAGCCTCGTCTTCGGCCAGAGCGGCTGGCCCGCCGGTGCCTGCAGGCCAGGACACTGCTGAGTCCCGGGGGCGGGGGGGTGAGGGGGGCGGAGAGCTGGACCCACAGGCGTCCGTGAAGTGGGCGAGGGCCGAGGGGGGGGCCCTCTGCAGAACTCTGCTTGCAGAACTGAATTTTAAAAAAACTAACGATTGCCGAGACCGGTTTGGCTCAATGGATAGAGCGTCGGCTTGGGGACTGAAGGGACCCGGGTTCGATTCCGGTCAAGGGCGTGTACCTTGGTTGCGGGCATGTCCCCAGTAGGGGGTGTGCAGGAGGCAGCTGATCGATGACTCTCTCTCATCGATGTTTCTAGCTCTCTATCTCTCTCCCTTCTTCTCTGTACAAAATCAATAAAAATATATTTAAAAACAAACAAACAAAAAAAACTAACGATTGCTATCGGCCTCCTAATGATCTGGTAAGCTCTGAAGGGACACGGGTTCTGTCACTTCCGCTGTCAAAACTGGTTTGAAACGCCTCACATCCCTAGGCAGACGGCAGCCACCGCCGACAAAGCCAGCTCACAGCGAGAAAGACTGGGCGGAGAACAAGGTCCATCCACACCACACGAGGCCCCCACGCGCTCACGGACGTGGCCAGCTACGAGCCACCAGACACACAGTCAGCTCACACGTCAGCTAAAGCACACGGGCCCTTCGAAACGGCCGAGGCTGGCACACACGCCGCCCCACACGGAGGCTCTCCCATCCAGGTCCCCTTCCTCCCCTGCCACAGCACCGCTGCCCGAAGCGAGGCCTGGCCTCACGGAGGCAGCCGCCCGCCGGGCGGGCTGTGTCCAAAAGCCTGCGGCCCTGGCCCCCACCGTCCCACCAGGACCAGAGGCCTGGCCACCGCCGGGCACACCCGTGGTTGGGGAGACGAGGTGTCAGCCCACAGAAACCGGCCTCGGGGAGGGGGCCGGCGTACCTATGGGGGGTGGGGGGGCCTTTTGGAGAGGAGCAGGGGGACTGTCTGTGGCCTGAGGGTGGGGCTGAGACGGGGAGTGTGGAGGCCCAGGGTGACTGGCTCGGATGGGGGCAGAGGGCTCCCCGGCTGGGCGGGGGAGGGGCTTCGTGGGCCGTAGCTGAGCTGGACGTCCCCCCAGCAGTATGGAGGGCCTGCCTCACCCGCAGGCAGCCCAGGTGCCCTGTGAGCTAGATGGGGCCTGTGAGCCAGCTGGGCGGGGCCCTGAGTGCTATTCGGTGCCCCCACCCCCTGGGGCCTCCCCCCTGTCCGACCCTCCAGTGCGGGGTCAGGGGGCAAGCCGACCTTTGTGCTTCCCCTTCTTCCCCTTCTTCGAGGCGGCTGCGGCCTTGGTTCTCTTGGCTGAGGCTGGTGCTGTTGGGCGGGCAGCTCCCAACTGCACAATGGCAAGTGGGTCGGCCTCGTGAACTGCGGAGGAGCGGGCCGGAGACAGAGAGAGAGGGAGACACAGAGGGAGAAGGAGAGACAGAGGGAGAGGGAGAGAGAGAGAGAGACAGACAGAGAGAGAGACAGACAGACAGACAGACAGACAGACACAAGCCCTGGGTGAGACCAGAGCTCCGACTCACACACTTCCCAGCACGTCCTCCACCCTCCCCAACCCAGCAGGCCTCTGCACCACCCGTCCCTACAGGCACAGGTGCCCGGGCAGGGAGGTGGCACTGCAGCCTGCCCACACCATGACCAACCAAGCAGCGTTCACAGCTCCGGGCCAGCCAGCTGTTGGAGCTGGGGCAGGGGAGGGGAGGGAACGTGTCTGGGATACGTGGGTGAACCCAGAAAAGGCTGCATCTCTTGGAAGAGACCACACCTGGGGCCACGCTCCAGGGCCCTTGCTGCCCTGAGGGGACGAGGCCGAGGTGGCCCGGGGTGCGGAGCGCCCTGCGGCAGGAGAGACGTCCCGGACGCCCCGAGCAGCACGGAGGCCTCGGAAGGGTCCCACGGGAGGCCTCAGGTTCTCCACACAGAACCCTAGCTGCTCCAAGTCCCAGAACCGCTTCTCACTGCTCCTAAGATGAAGACCATCATTCTCCTGCGAGTCTGGTCCTCCCTCGCCTTGGCCTTGGCCTTGGCCTTGGCCGGACCGTACACGCCTCACTTCCCAGGCCCAAGTCCCAGCCACACGGTGCTCTGTGCACCCTGGACTCCCTCCGGCCACAGGGGCCTCCTCTCGCTGTCCCACTGCCTCCAGATGTGTGCCCCCACCCCCACCCCTATCCGCTAACCCCCACTCCTGCAGACTCCAGCTCCTCGGGGGCCTCCCCTGGGAGCAGGGGTCTGCGGCTCACACACACAGCTCCCCACAGCACCCCTGTGACCACCCGCTTAGCTCTCTCCCTCTCAGGCCATCGGGCCCACGAGGGAACGGTGGCCACACCCGCTGTGCTCACCCGGACTGCCAGCTCTAACCTGGAAGCTGACACAGAGTAGGCCCTCAGAATAAACACTTAGGAACCGATGAACAGACCACAGTTCTGGGGACAGAGTTCCTGGGCATGGTGAAGCTGCAAGAGACCTGGGATCTGAAAGCAGGCCCCAGCTCTCACTTCGGTGAAACTCCCCTTGTATTTAACCCCAAGAGCCAGCAGGGGGCAGAGCAGGAGAAAGCTGGTGCTCCAGGGAACACCAACCCCAGGCCAGCCAGCGGCAAGGGCCGTGTCCTCCTGGAGACAAGCCCAGAAGGTCAGCGACTTGCTCAGTCACAGGTGGGCAGGGAGCGGCGTGACCAGGAACTGCCTTCTCAGTCTGGCCCCTCCTGCAGGCCTGGCACACGTTCCGTGCTCAAGAGGCGCCTGCCAACATGACTGCGCCTCGGTGACTTCTCAGACTCTCTCGGAGCCCCAGGTGTTGGCCTGCGGCCCAAACTGGCAGGGCCTGGAGTCCCAGGAGCAGGCTCCCGTCCCAGGTGCCGGGCCTGGCAGAGCTGGGGCTGGGATGCCCACCGCAGCAGGTGTCTTCCCTGCAGGGCACCGCGGCCCCTGGGAACAGTGCTCAGGGAGGAAGTGCGAGGAGGGGGCGGCCCGGAAAGGGTGGGGCTGGCCAGGTCTGCGTGGAGCAGCCGGAGCTGGCTGTCGAGGCAGCAGGTGGCTGAGGTCCCTGTCCCGCCCTGTGCAGGGCCTCGTCGGCGGAGCGGGCCATACCAGCTGAGCAGAAGCCCGCGCAGGGCAATCGCGGCCAGGCCTCCCTGTCAGGAGGTGGCACACACGGCGGCAAGGCCGTTCGGAGTCTGACAGGCCTGGGCGCACCGCCTCGTCCCGGTGCTCAGAGCAACGTGCCACAGGCAAGCCGGTGACCCCCTGGGAGTCCAAATGCTCACGGACCTCGTGGGGATGAAGAGCTGCTGTGCAGAATAAACGAGGGAACGCAGGCAGAGCACCCAGCGCCATGCTTAGCCACCAGCAAGTGCCTTGATTATCAAGCAGGAGCGGGTTCCCTCAGCGGGACGAGGGCACACAGAGGGCACGGAGCTTGTCCGGTGCCAAGCTGTGCCAAGACTGGGCACTAGGTGCTGCCCTCCAAGGCACAGAGAAGGGGACCCACTGTGCTCAGAACCTGACACACTGTGTGCCGGGCTGTGGAGAGGGCCCAGCAGCCAGAGGAGAAAGGTCAGCCCTGAGCTGGGGCAACTACAGGAGCTCCAGGGGGCTGGCGCTGCGGGACCCGAGGAAGCTGCAGAGGAGGGGGGCGCCACGGTGGCCTGCAAAAGCCAGACGTCGCCTTTCAGAGCCACCCTCTGACAGAGGAGGCACTGGGACTGCCTGCACCAGCAGGGGGCAGTGGCGCTGCACCTGAGTCCTCCTTAGTGATCAGAGAGACCAAGCCTCTGCTCAGCCTGGGGCACCTTCCCCTGGCCTACAGGTGGGTCCTGAGCTCAGGGAGGCAGTGGAGCCCCCCTCGCCCACCCCAGGATGAGCTCTGCTGACAAGCAGAGAGCAGGGATGGGAGAGCCGAGGCTGCTGGTCGCCAGGGCCTGTGCGAGGACCCGCAGGTCAGAAGCCGGGGTGACGGAGGCGTGGGGGCCCAGGGAGGGGAGGCAATAGGTGTCCGTCCCGCAGGAGGCACTGGCTGGTGCGGGTTGTTGAGGTGGTTCCCTCCAGGAGGCAGAACACCAGTGGGGAGCAGACCTTCTGCTCCTCGGAACCGCCTCCCGCTCTCGGTGAAAGTCTCCTGATCAGAAGCCTGGACACTTGAACTCCCAGATCAACCAAGTTTTAGCTCCTGGCTCCAGCACCTGAGCCGGGAGCCCAAGGCTCCAGGCCCCAGCCTCCCTCCACCGGCTCCACCCAGCTGTGGGCTCGGGCTGGGAGCCCCGCTCAGCCTGGAGGCACCCTGACGGAGGACAGAAGTCGCTGCGGGGTGTGGGGCCTCCCCGGGCTGTCTGTCCGTCCCAAGGGCGGGGCGTACCTTGGTAGCTGGTGCTGCCACTGCTGCTGAGGTAGGACTCCACCAGGGGGGCCTGCTCCTCCGACTGCCGGGCCCGCCGGCTCCGAGGCCGCCCGTCGGCATTGGCCTGCACCATCAGCGGCTCCTGGCGCTTCTTCTTCTGCTTCTGCTCCAGCAGGGCCCGCTGCAGAGGCACGGACAGGCGCGGGGTCACCGGGCTGGACGGGGCAGCCCTCCGCCTCCACCCGAGGGGGGCGCCCCGCCTGGGGGCAGAGGGAAGGAAGGCCCTGCTTGCCCGGCTCGCCTCTAGGGACTGCAACGGGGGCCAAAGCCCGCTCTGGGCCAGGGCCTCCTGACCGTGGTGCCTCAGGACTCGGGGTCCAGGACAAGGGGGCAAAACTCAGCCCAGGAAGCTGTCCTGGCAGGACCACGGCCCCCCAGTGGCCTGCGTGGCAGAAGGCCCGGGTCCGTACGGGTCCGTGCACTGGTCCGTGCTAATGCTGAGCTGGTAAAGGAGGGAGCTGCTCCGGGGGGAAGAGGGGGAGAGGGACTCTCCCCGCCAGTGAGGACCACCCAGGAGGGGGCGGCCAGGACGGTGAGCGCCCACCCTCCCGCCTGGCCCCAGGCTCACTCACCTGCCGGTCGAGTTTCTGCTGTCGCAGGTTGCTGCCCTCATCATCTAAGACACTGCGGAGGGAGAGAGGGGCGTTCAGGGCCTGCCCCCGAGGTGCCAGGGTTCGACCCAGAGCCCCCCCCCGCCCAGCATATCTGGGTCCTTTAAACCCCCTCCCCCGCCATCACTGCGGAGGGGAAGGGGGAGGCTACTATCGGGGAGCCAGCTGGAGGGAAAGGGCCTGCGCTATAGGCCTGTGCTCGGGGCGCAGGGCTCCTGTGGGATCCTCGGCCCGGCAGCCACGGGAGGCTTCTCCCCTGGGCCCATGAGCAGGGCTGACTGCGTTCCAAGGGGCCTGTCCAGAGGCATCGGGCACAGGCCAGGCCCAAGCCCAGGCTTCGGACCAGGGACCTGCCCACTCAGGCCGCCTCAGATGTCACCACCCCTTCGCCTGCCTCTGGGTCCTTCCGGGGAAAGCTGGGCCCTTGGGGCAGACCCTCTTCCCATCTGTTCAAAGGGAGAGAGCGGCCACGTGACCACCCAGTCCCGCAGGGCAGGGCTGGGGCTGGGTGGGCACAGCAACACACGACCCAGCGACCAGCCACTGGCCCTTCCCTGGCCGTGGGCGTGGCCCAGGCAGCACCAGGGCATCGAACCCTTAGGTGTCTCGCAGACTGACCCTGCCTCCCAGGAAGGCAGAGCACAGCAGGGAGCTGGCAATTCAAGCCACTTAATTTTCTTTCTAGCCCAAGGCACATAATACAGGGGACCTCCGCCCCCGATTCTGTAAGAACCAAGGTCGGGCCAGCTGCGCGGGGTGGGGCTGGAGCCTGAGGGGCTGAGCTCTGGGAACCCCAGTGACACGAGGTGTGCGTGTGTGAGGCTGTGAGCATGTCCCGCGCGTGTGCACACACCGGGAGGCGTCAGATGTGCGAGTGCATCCGCCTGTGTAAGAGGCGGGTGTGCCTGTGTGGGGGTGGGTGCAGTGTGCGTGGACGGGGGAAAGATGAGGCCCCACCACCCCAAAGACAAGGGAAGCCATTGCCACGCCTCCTGACAGCAGCAGCAGCAGCCCTTGTGGCTGGAATATTCATTCACCCGAACTGTCCCTTCCGCTCATCCAAACTGTGTGTGTCTCTGCGGGCTGGGGAGGCAGCCAGAGAGCGGCAGGAAGTCCGTGGCCACAGCCAGCCCGCCCCCCACCCCCCTGGCCACACTGACGAGGGCTCTGCATACCTTAAAGCACATGTGTCAAACACAAGGCCCGCGGGCCAAATCCGACCCGCCAGGCCTTGCAATGTGGCCCGCACCGCGCTGTCATCACTGCACTCCGCTGCGTTTCCATCACAATGACAGTTTATGACTGTTCAGTAAACCATTCGGCCCGCGATTTAGGCTGGATTTTAGATTTTGGCCCCTTCTCTGATTGAGTTCGACACCCCTACCTTAAAGCGACGGCGTCCTACCCACTAGCCAATGGGAAGGCTTTCCTGACACGCACAGCGGCCCTGCACTCGGCGGAGCCCCGGCTGTGACCTGAGCACAGACCAGCCTTATCGCCGAGACCTCAGCTGCCACGGCCCAGGAGAAAACCCGACAGACGCGCCTCTACGTCAGACCTGTCTCCCTCCAACTGCCCACCTGCCTCACACACACAGCTGCCGCCGAGCGCACTGCCAGGACCAGAGGCCGGGAACCAGCTCCTAAACGCCAGCAGGAGCGCACACAGAAGGCACACACCAAGAAGGGCCGGTCCAAACGCTACTGTCCCCGTGTCCGCCGTGGGCGCCAATGCCAGGGTGACTGCAGGCTGGGTGTGCATGGCACCCGGCTGACAGGAGCACCGGGCCTGACATCCATCCGGGCTCCGCTTGCCAAGCTCTGCCCGGGGCACGCCCCGGGCAGCCCGCCATCCCGGCCCTGTGCTGGTGGCCACAGGCGCCCGGCCGCCCGCACACAGCGCGGGCTCTTCCTGCGGCCGGAGTGCCCTGGCTTCCTGGGATGGCACCAGCCACCTGCCCTTTCACAGGGCAGGGCCGGGGCGTTCCCCTGGGACACTCCGGGCACTGGGTGTGGCTGAGCAGGAAGGAGATGGCTTCCATGCATGCGTCATTCAGAAAAGGTGACATCCAGCTGAGAGGGAAGCTCACATGAGCAAAGCCACCTCCGGAACTGCTGGGTCACGGGCCCGCCGGCTGGCAAAAGGTGGTTCCAGCCCTTGTGCCCTCCCTGCCCAGGGCCCCCGTGGTGTCCTTATCTGTGCATGGAGTCAGGGGAGAGGGGTTCCTACCACAGGTCACGGCCCCGCTGCTGTGGACTTCCCACACGTTACACCGGGGAGGGAGGCTGCTTCCCATGGAAACACTCCTCCTCCTCCTCCTCCTCCTCTCCGCCCGATCCCTGACAGCCCCCAGGTCAGGGTACAGACAGAACAGACTTAGCCGCCGACCTTCCTTCGGAGAAAAATGGATGCATCCGAGCGCTCGGCTTGTAGAGAATTCCAGAAGCTCAGATGTCCTGGAAGTGCCCGAGAGCCGCCCGCCCGCCCGCCCGCCCGCCCGCCACCTCACTTCCCACCGGGCGGTGAGGCAGCGGGAGGAGGGCGCGCAGGGTGGGCGGCATGTGCTGGAACAGTGGTCGGCAAACTCCTTAGTCCACAGAGCCAAATGTCAACAGGACAATGATTGAGATTTCTTTTGAGAGCCAACTTTCTTAAACGTAAACTTCTTCTATTGCCACTTCTTCAGAATAGGCTCGCCCAGGCCGTGGTGGTATTTTGTGGAAGAGCCACCACACTCCAGGGGCCAAAGAGCCGCCTGTGGCCAGAGAGCCTCGGTTTGCCGACCACGGTGCTGGAGGGTAAGAGTGCGGCTGGCTGAGCGAGACCTCCCAGGCGGACAGACGACACCCGCACGGGGCCCGGGAGGGGCCCGCGGGGGAGGGAAGCGGGGTGGGCCCTGGGCGGCAGCGGGGATCCCAGGAGGCTGCGGAGTCGCCCGCAGGCACAGGCTCCGCCTGGCCCCCGTGTGTCTGGAGCGCACACCTGTCCCTGGTGCACAGCGGCGTGTTGTTGGGAACAATGACAACTGTGCTGTCTGCGGGGAGAGCGGAACCCAAGCAGCAGTCACCTCCTCCTCCGCAGCCCAGCCTCCTCCTCCCCACCCCCCCCCCCACACACACTCACACACACACACACACACACACACACACACACACGCACACACACACGCAAGGCCCTGCCTGCTCATCGCCCACGGCAGCACCTCCTGGGCACCTTCCTCTCCCACCATCCCGCCAGCCCCCCTCTCCGACAGGCGCACAGAGCGATAACCGTGAGAGGAGGCAGTAATGGCTCTTTAATGACTCAGGCTCCAATTATGGAATCACTGCCAAGCCCAGGCTGCCAGCTGCAGCCCCGCCAGGAGACTCCGCCGGGAGGCGGGGCCCCTGTGGATGGTCTCCCAGCTGACCCTGGGGCTCCCTCATCCCGGTCTCCTCCTGCTGGGGCCAGGCCAGGGAGCCCAGGAAAGCACCGGCCGCTGAGGTGGCCCGTTCACCGCCCAGGGAGACAGCCGGCCTCGGTGCATCCCCCTGCTGGCCCTGAGGTCAGACAGATCTCTGAGGAGTGAACCAGGCTGGACCCACAGCAAGCGCGGGGGCACTGCTCCCGTGGGCTGGAGAAGCCAGACAGGCCAACGTAGTCGGGAAGCGGTTCCGCCCCTGCTCAGACCCACCCCACCAGCTCCAGCTAATCCACGCGAGCTGCCGGGGGCCTGGGGGCCAGGCCACCCCAGGGACAGACCCACTCTCCATGCCCACTTCACACACACACACACACACACACACCTTCCTGTCCTCCTCCTTCCCCCGAAGGCACAGGGGACCGGGAAAAAGGGAAGTGGGCTGTCAGGGAAGAAAAGACCACCCAGGAGCCTGGCTACCACCCCTGTGCCCAACGCTGGACGCCCTCCCAGCCCCCAGCACATCCCGACGCCAGTCAGTGCCCAGGGCAGCGACGTGCAGCCCTTTTCATCTCACGGCACACATAAGCTAATTACTAGAATTCTGAGACACGCCAAAAAATACTTTTTTATTTTTTGCCAATTTAACAAAGGAGGTAGGCATAATTTTCATTCATTCACACCGGATGGCTATTGTGCTGACAATCTAAGGCAGGGGTGGGGAACCTCTTAATGCCGAGGGCCATTTGGATATTTATAATATCGTTCGAGGGCCATGCACAATTATCAACTTAAAAATTAGCCCATATATATATATATATATATATATATATTCAAACACTGAATTAACTCACCCCATTAGCCTTGGCAGGGCCAGACTGGATGATTTTCACAGGCCTCAGGCCAGACATTCCCCACCCCTGATCTAAGGGAAAAGAGGTCAGTGCCTCTGACTAAAGAGTCAGGTACTGCCTGTTTTAAAAATTCCTGTGGCACACCGACTGGAAACCACTGGCCCAGGCTAGGGCTGCTTGGAACATTGTGCGAACAGTGGGGATGGGAACGCGGGGATGGGAGTGGGAGGGGGGCAGTTCGAGACGGGAGAGAACCATGTTGCTCAGGAGCCTGCCAGCCTCCAGCCACGAGGCGCCTCCATTCCAGCCCCTGGCGCCCTGACGTACCAGGTGTGTGAAAACTGCTAGTGCAGCCAAAACCGGTTTGGCTCAGTGGATAGAGCGGCAGCCTGCAGACTGAAAGGTCCCAGGTTCGATTCCGGTCAAGGGCACGTACCTTGGTTGGGGGCACATCCCCAGTGGGGGTGTGTGCAGGAGGCAGCTGATGGATGATTCTCATCAATGTTTCTAACTATCCCTCTCTCTTCCTCTCTGTAAAAAATCAATAAAATGTGTGTGTGTGTGTGTATATATATATATATATATATATATATATTTTTTTTTTTTTTTTTTTTTTAAACTGCTGGTGCCTCAGCCCTGACTGGGTAACTCGGAACTGCTGGGGAAGCCGCCCAGGCTCAATACCCACCGCCCTCTCTCTTGTAAAGCAAGTCTCCCAGGTGGCTCCAATGCCCGGCAGGCAAAAGAGGACCATCGGGAAGGAACAAGGACGTGGGGAGCTGCCGTGAGGCCGGAAGCGTGCGAATGCAGCCTCATGCTCGGCCATGTAAGAAGCTGTAGTCTGCAGATCAGCCGGCCACAGGGGAGACTGTGGAAGGGACTGACCAGCTGGATGGCGGTGTGAGCAGCAGAAGACAAGTGATCGCTAGGGGTAAAGCCCAAGTTCCCGGCAAGTTAGGGTGCAGGTCCCCGGGCCTGACTGGGCAAACGGGAAGACAGAGCAGCCAGGTGCCCACGTTGAATCGCAGGGACCAGCAACAGATGATAACGTGTGGGCGAGAAGAGGCGATGCGAGCAAGCGCCCGCTAGTCCAATTCGACAGACGTTCAGGTTTCTGGGTCATGCCAGAGTCAGGGGAGGTCTCCAGCATCCTGCTTCTCTTGGTGATTAGCCCGTTAACCAATGACCTGGCGACAACACAGGCCTCACAGGTGAAACAGGAGGTAGAGGTCCTAACCTGCTCACCAAGACAGTAGGAATTCAGAAGACTCCGAAAAGCTAGCAAAGAGAAAGACAAGCAGTCACCTGACAGGTCAAGTCACCTATCTGGGTGCCAGCACCCAGGTCTTGCCCACTCAGGCAGCACGGGGCTTGACTTTGGGGGAGTCAGCTGGGGAAAGACTTTGGGGTTCTGTTTACAGAGGCCTCGAGGCGACTGGTCAGGGAGTCAAGGCCATCCCATGGGGCAAGGAGGGCTCAAAGGCTGCCACAGAAGCAGGGGTCCGGAGGGAGGAATTAATGGCCTCCCTCTGCCCGTGCTGACGGCCACACCGGGAGCCGCCTGCGGCTGCAGGACCCACACTGGAGGAGGGCAGAGACCAGGCTGAGGGCCCTCGGTCAGCTCCATCCGCCTGTGTTTCCTCTGCTCCTTCCACCCCAGGAGCAGCAGGAAGGCACCCGCCTGGGCCGGAGGAAGGAGTGGAGAGAGCATCGCCTGGACCGAGGAGCACGGGTGCTGCTCCTCCGCCTCACCAGGGGAGGCCGTGGGCCATGGCGTCTGGGACCGGGGCTCCGCCAGAGGCAGAAGCGCAAGAGCCAGGAGTCACCCCGCTCCCTGGAAAGCAGAGTGAGGAAGGGGTGGGGGAGCCTAACGAGGGCGCGTGGAGGGGAACCAGAGTCGCCAGTCAGTTCACCCCCAGGAAGGCCTTTCCGAGGGTCACAGCCGGCTTCTGGCGGGGGGCGTCCCTGGGGGTCCCCGGGGAGCACCCACACAGGACTCCGTGGCCTGGAAGGACCCTGAGAGACTCCAGGGAGCCCCACGGTGGAGGGTGAGTACTGTGTCCTTGGGTGAGCAGAGAACGTCCTAAAAGCTACCTGGGGAGCCCCTTTGATTCAAAGTCATGGGCATCTTGTCTGTGCCGGGTCACGCCAGGCACACAGCCAAGCACCAGCTGAGGTCCCTGCTCTCCAGGAGTTCACGGCCTGAAGAGAGGAACACAGCCACGCGCAGCACTGAGGACCTGAGGACAGGCTGTCTCACTCACAGGCTCTCTCTCTCACACACACACACACACACACACACACACACACACATACACCCCCCAGTCCTTCCTGACTCTCACCTACAGCTCACAGAAGGCCGTGAATTAGGGGCATTTAACACTCCTCAAGAACAGAGGCGAAGACTTCACCAACGAAAAGGCTTCCTTCTCAGTCAGACTGTGAGATTAATTCATGAGCAGCATCAGCGGAGCCACCTTTGCTCTTAAGAAGATGGCCAGCGATTATCACGGCTTCAGAGAAGCTGAGCCAGGCCAGGGGGCGCAGGTGCGACCGTCGCCAGCAGACTTAACAAGAAATCAATCGACCTCTCGGCCCCAAACCCGGCGACACATTCCAGCTGACACGCTGCCACGTTAGGCAAACCTCACGCCAAAGCACAAGCACACGCGCCCATCCCCCGCACCTGCAGGTAAACAGCCGGGCCTGCCTTCTGCCCCCGTTTCTCTGTGATCACACAGGCCCGGGGCTGTGGCTGCCGTCAGCAGCCCATTAATGCAGGAGGCAAGCTGCATCTCCTCCTCTCAGCCCAGGTCTCCGCTCCGGAAGCCTGCACCCCAAGGCAAATGCTTTCTCAGGCTCAGAGCACGCTCAAAAAGACCCCAGTGGGACAGAAGAGATTCTGGAAACTTCTAAGTATGGCCTGCCCCCAGTTCTACACCTACCCTCCCCGTTGCAGAGCAGAAAGGCGGGGGTGACAGAGCAATGGGACAGCAAGCAGGGCGAGGCCACATTGGGTGTCCAGTTGTTCCTCAGGGCTAGGTTCCCAGGGGGACAGGCCTCTGTACTCCAGGTGGAGTGTGGGGCCAAGAAAGGAACGGGGGCAGGGGTTGGGCCTGGGCTTGGCAAGTGTCACATCACTCCTTGCGTGACGCCAGTGCTCTGGGAACGTGCTGATGAGCAGAGTCCTTCCCAGAGACAGCCCCACACTCCTAGGTCCCACTTTTCCAGAGGCAGGCTCTTTCTAAGACCCGAGAAACCACTCGCTTTGGTCCTTGGCTCCTGGGAGGGCTTCCTTACACCTTGAGCAGCCTGGTCCCCAGTTTACCAGACGCTAAACACATCACCACATCCACAGCCACGACTGCTGCCCCTTCCCTCCCTCCTAAGTGTCTGTGGCCAACACCCCGCCACGTCCACCCCATACAGGCACGTCCACAACACCAGCGGCCACTCGGCCCACAGGAACTGCCCAGGCACCTCTGTGGGGTGGCCAGAAAAGGTTAACGGTATTTTGTGGGGCTGCACTGTCTTCTGAAAGGTCAGCCCATAGGTGTCAAGACAGCCGGGATGCTCCAGGAACTATCTGCCCCTGGCCTAGACGCCTGGTACGCAGCAGCCATTCTTTTGAGACAGCCCAGCCCCAGTGCCCTGAGAGGACTATCTCCCTGGTCCAGGTGAGACTCTGAGGTGTGATTCCATGTGTCTGCAGGAAGCCCTATGGGTGACTTGTGTGTTGGTGAGAGGGGCAACCACAAATTCTAACCTGGAAAGCCATGAAGCCCCCAAAGGAGTCGAGATTAGAGACAACAGCAAGTTCTCAAAAGCAACCCTGAATCCCCAAGCCAGGGGCAGGTGCTTGTTTGCAGAAGGATCTGCTTTCACAAAGCCCCAGGCGGTTTCTGCTGTCTCCATGTTGCATGCTGTCTGGACAGACTCACGGGAGAGCTCTGTCAGAGGTACAGTCTGTCGGTGACTGGAATCAGGTCCCTTCCTGAGCGCAGGCTGTGTTACCGGGCGGACCGGGAAGGCCTGTTTCTACCTCCCACGGGCATGTGCACCTGCGTGGGCAAGAACAGAGTGGACCCTCGCAGTCTGGGACCCTTTTTACACACATGCCTCTCGGGGGAGGCCTACAGGCAGGCCTGTAGCCCATGGCAACCGAGGAGCCAATGGGTGGCCAAGGATCTGGCGCTGCCATGGCAATGAGCTGCTTGACAGTGGTCATGGAGAGAACTGGGTAGAGTGGATGGGGGAGAAGCCCCGGAGACCTCAACATAGGTGGGGAAGTGCTTATCTGAGTGTGCCTGGACTCTGAGTGCTTTTGTGCAGGTTAAGGCAGCTCTGTGTATTGTGAGTTGGTGTGTGTCCAGGAATAGACCTGTTAGCAAGGGGACTGGTGAGGCTCTGAAAGATGAGTAGTGCTTGTGAATGAGTGGTAAGTATCAGGTACTCTCCAAGTACAGCATATGTACGTGCACAGATGTGTAGCCCGGCACGTGTGTGTGTGTGTGTGTGTGTGTGTGTGTGTGTGGAGAGCTGCATGGTGCATGCGTATAGGAGCCGCCTGGGCTCTCGGTTCAGAATAACTGTCTCCAGGAATTCTCGCCCTGAGAGTGTGAATGGACCAGCGGGAGTGGCTGTAACACAGCGGACGCCCCGCGGGGCCGGCCTGCCCGCCGGAGGGGAGCGCGCCGGGCTGTGCCTGTGCCGGCGAGGGAGCCGCACGGGGGCCCAGGAGGGGCTCCCAGCCGCGCGCGCTCCTCCCCGGGCGGCACCGGACCAGAAAGGCCCACCAGGCCCGGGGCACTGGCCCCTTCCAGCAGCCCCGGAGGATAAGGGGCGGAGCGAGACAGGCGGGTTCAGTTCGCCGCCGGTAGGGGGGAGGCCCCCCAAAGTTGGGGTGGGAAGGTCCAGCTCCTCCAACCCGCGCTCCACGTTCTGGGCTCGATGGGGAGGGGGCCCCGCGCCCCGCGCCCCGCGCGGCGACCCCAGCCAGCCTCGGCCCGGCGCCCTCCACCCTGCCCGGCGCCTCCGGGGTGGAGGGCGGTGGGCCGCACCCCCCGAGTGAGAAAGAAAAGAGGGGTCTGGCGCCCCGTACCTGTAGGGAATCCAGTCGGAATGCGGCTTGGAAGTCATGTCTGTCGGGGGCGGGGCGGCGGCGGCGGCTCCGGAGGCCCGGGCCCCAGAGGGTCGGCGCGGGGGCCCAGCTCAGCTCCCCGGCCGCCCCGGGCCGCATCCTCCCGGGCCGGGGCGCTGGGCCCCGCCAAGGCCCGCGCCGCTCGCCAGGGCCCCTGCCGCGGGCTCCGAGCGGCGGCGGCGGGCGCGGCGGGGGAGGCAGCCCGGAGCCCGGAGCGCGGAGCGCGGGGCGGCCCGGAGGCGGGCGGGCGGCGTGCGCCCGGGGACGTGGAGAGGCGGGCGGCTCCGGCCCCGCGCCTCCGCAAGGGCTCCCGGCGCCGAAGGTCCGAGCTCCGCTGGGCGGCGGCGCCTCCCCTCCCGTCCCCTCCTCGCTCGCCCCGCCCCGCCCGGCGGAGACCCCACCCCCGGGCCGGCCCGCGCGGCCTCAATGTCCCGGCCCCCTTCCCGGGGCCGCGCGCCCGGGCTCCACGCCCGCGCACGTGACCGCACCGGGCCCGCGCCCACCCGCCAGGCGGGTCCCCCGTCCTCGGGGCTCAGTCCTTCCTCTGTGAGGCCGGGATAACCTGACACCTCCCTCCCTCCCTCCTGTCTCCAAGGAGGATGGGGAACTGCAGCCCGGATGGGGGTGGGGGGTCCGGCTGTGCAAGTCGGGATGATGGCAGCAGACACCAAGATGTCTCTGGGACCCTGCAGGTCCTAAACTTGGAGGCTGGCCTTCTCCCTCCCAGTGGCTTCATCCCCCACACCCAACCCCCACTCGAGTTCTCACTCCCCCCACCCCACCCCCCCCATGGCTTCTTTCTTCGGTTTTAGAAAAGGAGGTGTTTTCCTCGGCTGCAGAGCAGTCCTTCCTGTCTAAGCAACACAGTCAGGGGAAGGATACCGTGCATTCCGGCCCTTTAAAGTTCTACTATTTAATCTCCACAGTAGCCTTGAGCAGCAAGTGCTTCTAATTCCCAGAAAAGAAAGCCTCAAGAATGCCATCCCGCCCAAGGACTTGAAGCTAGGGGGTGAAGGAGCTGACATGCAGCCAGGGTCTCTGTCCTCCAGGGCCCTTTTTAAGGGCCTCACTTACAAGGAGCAAAAAACCTCCCAGTGAAGATAATCGCACAGTCTCCGAGGGCTGAGGAGGTCCTGGCTGTGTGATTAGCGCCGACTTTACAGTGAGGTGTGGCCTGTTGAGGTGGAGTGGAGGGCAAAGAGCCCACAGCGGCCGAGCAGTGTCCGAGCGGGACCCTCCGGAGCTAACCAGGCTGCCCTGACCGTGTGACCGGTGGGAGAGAGAGTGAGAACTGCCAGCTTGGCTGGGGGGGGGGGGCCGGCCTTCTGCCTGAGTTCACAGCCAGGCCTCTCCGCCCAGAACTCCCCCAGCCGTTCAGCCCTGCCTTGCCTCTATGAAAACAGTAACCAGGATACTGGGAGAGTGTGCTGAGCATCAGGAGCTGTGCTGGGTGTATGTATATACTGTACCAGGGGTCCTCAAACTTTTTAAAGTGGGGGCCAGATCACGGTCCCTCAGAGAGCTGGAGGGCCGGACTATATGAACTACTAATTCCTACTGTAACACCTCGGCTGCGCTCACTGCCCAAAAAACCTGGCGGGCCGGATCAGACTCCTCTGCGGGCCGCATGTGGCCCGCGGGCCGTAGTTTGAAGACTCGTTTCATCCTCTCCACCGCCCGAGGGGAGAGGTGCTATCATCAGACCCATGTCACAGCAGAAGAAACGGAGGCACAGAGAAGGCAAAGACCGTGCCCAGAGTCACACAGCTGGTCAAAGTGTGACGCTAGGATTCCCACACCAGGGGTCTGGGTCAGGAGCCCTTGCCCTGCCTCTCTCCTGCCCGCTCAGTTCTGGCACTGCACGTGCGCGCACACACACACAGCCTGCCTCTGGAGCTGGTCCCTCAGATCCCTCTCTGTCTGGCACAGCATCAACGCTCTCTGAAGGCTGTGACCTCTATTTATTTATCAACCTCCAAGAGCTATCGCTGTCCCCGAGGACACAGAGCAGACACAATAAATCACTCTGGAGTGGGGGTGCAGGGGCAGAAAGTTGGGGCTGTGTCTGACTGCTGGGACACTTGACCTGCGCCTCTGTTTTCACCCCTGTCGGACTCCCAGGAAGGGCAGCAGAAAGGGACTGGTCCCTGTCCTAGAGGCCAAGGCAGCATGGGATCCTCCAAGAGCCAGGATTCTTGGATGAGACCTGCAGAGACAAAAGGCCAGCCCGCCCTCCAGAACAACCCTCCCAACACCCCAGTCTGCAGACTTCCCATTCAGGAACTTGAGGCTGCTCTTCCCCTTTCTTCCCAAATTATCTGACACCTTAAAGCAAGCAGAATCACGCTGGAAGGTCTCAGGAGCCCCAAGTAATTGAATCTATTAAACAGACACTTTCGGTTCTGTCCTAAGGGAGCAGAATCCGGAGGCAGAGTGCGGTGCAGAAATGAGACAGCTTTCCGTGTGTCTCCTCCTGGGAGGCTGTGGGCATGGGACGTGTGGGAAGCAGGGGGCTGTGTGCCAGTGTGTGTGTGAGTGCGCGTGTGAGGTGGCCCTGCAGGCTGAGCCGGTGCGCACAGGAGCGTTGGTTGGGTAGTGTGCTCACGTGCGTGTGCAGGGGGAGGATAGGAAGTGTGTGCTTCGGTGAATTGTAAGGAGTATGTGAGATGGGCCTCAGGAGTTTTGGTAGGGCCAGATCGCATGGCACTCAGAACTGGCAATGGGTTTTCCTTGTCAAGTGGCTCCCGGGTTGACATTTTAAGTGTGTGCCCTTGGCTTCCATCAGAGAGCCACTTCAGAAGCCACGTGAGAACTGCTGTGCTAAGCCATGGTTAAAATACAGCCGTGCTATGCAGTGGCCCTCGAGGAAGGGCCTAAGCTTTTCAAGTTTAGCCTAGGAATAAGGTTCTCTCTATTGAAATGTGGCTACACAGCAGAACCAAACCCCCACCTGTCCAAATCCTACAAGGATGAGGTATCGATATTGGCCATAAATTTAAATTCTCCTCGTAGCATCTTATGCATTTTCGACACAGCCATGGTTGGGCGGGGCAGGGGCGTGGGCTGAAGGGCTGGAATGAAGGAATGCCTGTGGACTGAAGCGGCCCCAAGGAGACCTCACATCTGCCATCCCAGCCGGAGGAACCCAGTGCAAGCTCTAGTTCACCCAAGGAAGAAGGTTGGCATTTTGGCAACAGGCTATTTCCATGGGAAGTCTTATATTTTCTATTTCTAACTGAACAGTATTATTGAGTCTGTGCCACCTCTAGTCAACTGTGGAAACAAGAGGATATGAGTAATAAATGGATTTCTATTCAGATTGGACACCATCTCCCGAGGTGCCCTGCCTAGTAGCTTGGTGCTATATACACTTGCAATCTGAGGCGAGCAATTCCAATCGATCAAATGTTGACTAGACCTGATGGGGCTCAGAAGTCCATGCAGGGCTGTGGCAGGGTCAGGCTCCATCCTGCAAGTCTTGGGGAGCTATCTGCCAAGGAACTGGTGCTCCAATCCAGGCGTGCACAGTGCTGGGGCCCAGGGACAGGGAGGACGGGCAGGCAGTGGTACCAAAGGCGGGAAGTCAGGCTAGAACAAGCCCTTCCTCAGGATGAAAAAGGATGAGAACTGAATTGGGCCTTGAAGGGCGACTAGGATTTTGATAGATAAGGAAGGAAGAGGCAAGCTTAATGGTTACCAAGACTCAGTGACTGGCCAGCGGCTATGCTGGGCTTCTTGCCCAGAGGGCATTCTAGACAGAGCAGATGCCATGGGGATATGCCTCTATGTGACCAACGCACTTGAAAACCAAGGAGCAGACCCGTGTGGTGGCAGGTAGGTGAGTGTGGCAGGAGGAGGGCCAGATCACACGGCCCCCTGAACACCAGCCAGGCCAGGAGTTTGGATTTTATCCTCTAGCCCACTGGGGACCACTAAAGGGTTTTAAGTCAAGAGTAACCTGCTCATGCCAACACCAGTTTGGCTCAGTGGATAGAGTGTCAGCCTGCGGACTGAAGGGTCCCGGGTTCAATTCCAGTCAAGGGCATGTACTTTGGTTGTGGGCACATCCCCAGTGGGGGTGTGCAGGAGGCAGCTGGTCGATGTTTCTCTCTCATCGATGTTTCTGGCTCTCTGTCCCTCTCCCTTCTTCTCTGTAAAAAAATCAATAAAATATATATATATATATATATATATATATATATATATATATATATATATATTTTTTTTTTTTTAAAGAGTAACCTGCCCAGGTATCCCTTTTAAAAAGATATTATTAGGAGCAGAATGGAAGAGAGAGGAGACAAAACCAGAAGTATTGAAAACTGCTGGCTGGCTCTGAGGGAAGTCCAGGACAGAGATAAGCTAGCTCTTAGATGGGCCCTAAGCCAGAGCCCAGTCAGTGCCTTTTCAAAGCTGTTGGGCAGACATCATGGCAGTGTGGCAGCATGTGTGCGGGCGGCCAGACAATATGAATAACTAACTGTAGGACATACGAAGACCACTGCCCTTTTACACATGATTACAGTGCGATAACACAGACGCACCATGTCTTTGAAAATGTAGGGTAGGCACTAGTACAATGAAAAACGTATGTCTATTTTCCAGATCACTGCAGAAGATAATAGCAAATAAAAATCTCCACATCTCCAAAGAATGAACCGTGATCTGAAGGAGACATAAAAATCGGAACGCTTAACACAAGGTACCAGGGATCAAGCCGGATGTAATGGTGCTGACGTGAATGCAAACGCAGAGCCTACGAGACTGGGTCACTCGTGACTGTCATTTGTCATTTGTCGGGTGCATGCTCCTCGCTGGGCACTCCTCTACGGTTCATAAGAGCAAGTATGGGCATGGGGTGATGCAGTGGGGCTCTCCAGGGTGGCTCTGGGTTCATAGACATCACATTCCAAAATGAGGTGGGATAACACCAACTGGGACTTGGAAAGGAGGAGTGAAAACCTGGGCCCATGCCATTAGCCAGCACTCACCTCTAGTCTATGAACAATGAAAGAGACTGGAGAAAGGGTTGGTGGGGGTGTAAGAGGAATTTTAGAGAGAACCCCCAGGACCAGGGAGCCCCAAGGGGTGAAGGTGCTTGAAGGAGACTGCGCCCCCCTTAGAAAGCTTAATATGTGGCCACAATGGTCTTAGGGCCACAGGGTACGGCCAGCTGACTCACACCTGGAAAATCTAAGAAGTGGGTGGCAGCTGGCTACCCTGATGGCCACGAGGGTGCTGCTGCTTCAGGGTCAGCCTGTACCCCCACGCGTGTGGGACCAATGGAGGTTCCAGCAGGTTCCGGCATGAGGGCCCAGATGGGACTGTCATAGATCTCTGCCAGGAGGGCCCTGGTGGGGGGAGGTGTATCTGGGGGAGGGGATGAGCTCAGGTTTCCCAGGGCCTGAGCAAGGAACCATAGTGTCATATGAACCTGTGGGGAGAGAGGGTCACCCACGTCAAGGAAGCTGTACTTGGGGGGACACCCCAGTGATGGAAGGGTCTCCAAGAAACCACAGAAGCACCCCAGTGAGGAAGAGACCCAGCTCCTCAGTCAGGGAAGGACTTTCCTGCCCTCTCCTCTCCTCTTACCTGCAGGTAGCGGGCCTACAGCATTGTGACGGGCAAGAGGCGTTTCTGTTGCTGAGGTTTAAAGGCTTTTTAATGACAATGGACAGAATGACCTTCGGTTACCTGGAAATGCCCGAGAAAGCCGTGGGACTTACCTGCAATTTCATCTAGATTTAGGGGGGGGGGGGGGGGGGAGCATAGTATAACATTAAAGAGACTGTGGGAGACAAAAACAAGGTTTGCTTTGATGATGACTTTCATGAGTCACCTCTCCAACCAAGCAGCTCCGCTTCATCCTCACCATAGCACTGAGAGGTATTATTATCCCCATTTCACAGAAGAAGAACGGGAAGTTACATAACCTTCGAAGTCGCACAAATAATACACGAAAGCATTTAAATGGAAACCCAGCCGAGGGGCGTTCCGAAGCCCGCGGGGTTCACGGCTGGCCCCCAGAGAAAGCCCCGCGACGGTGGCCTCAGCCTTGGACTCGGGGATTCCGTTCTGGAAATCGAGCCGCGGAAAACAGCCAATGGAATAAAAGTTATGCACAGAGACGGTCATCACAGCTTTCCTGCTAATGGGGGAATGGGCAGGAGTGGGGCTGCCCAATGTCTAGCAGGTGGGCTTGGTTGAGTCAGTAATTCTACGTCCCTAGGGTGGATCACTTTGCATCCTAAATACCGGGGATTTAATGTCAGGGAGCAGGTTTATGAGAAGGGACACAATATTGTAAGGAAGTGTAAAGTCCTATAAAGAAGCTCCTCACGCTGGCACATACATGAATGGACTCATAAAAAGTAGCTGAGGGCGAGAAGACACAGACAACTCTATGTGTGAGCTGTTACATAACGATTGGCTAGGCCAGTGGTCGGCAAACTCATTAGTCAACAGAGCCAACTATCAACAGTACAACGATTGAAATTTCTTTTGAGAGCCAAATCTTTTAAACTTAAACTTCTTCTAACGCCATTTCTTCAAAATAGACTCGCCGTGGGTATTTTGTGGAAGAGCCACACTCAAGGGCCAAAGAGCCGCATGTGGCTCGAGAGCCACAGTTTGCAGACCACAGGGCTAGGCCACCCTGGACACCACACCTCCCTTTCCAGCTGGCTCCTCCCTCCAGGGCTCAGGCCTCCTCTTAACCCCAGCTTTTGGCTCCTGAGATCTCCCAGGGACCCCTAAACAATGCACTCCAACATCCCCAACACCACAGTGGGGGAGACAGACGGTGCGTACTCTTGATGCACAATGGATCTGATAAACAAACAAACACCATTTTAAAAGCCACGCCGTTGAAACACCCTTAGTCACCCAGTGCGGCGCGATATATCACCACGAGGACAACCAGCTGGCCACACTCTAATGCACCGGGCATGGAAGACGTCTTCCCTGTCCAGCCAGGCTATTTATCTTGGAGGAGAGCAGGGAAGTGTGGGAGGGGAGCGGAACCTTCGTACCTGCCCCTCTCTCCCTTCGCCAGCTGCACTCTGGGGACCTGCTCAGAGGGCCCAGGCTGGGGGCTGGGAGTCCCAGAGCTGAAGCAGAGTGGCCAGTCCTGGGGAAGCTTCCAGTGTCCCCAGCCCAGCCCTCCTGCCCCTGCCCCACGAGGCCTCTAAGCCCAGCTCTCCTGGATGCCGGCTCTGAGGTTATAAATTGGCAAGGCCTCTGGGGAGGAGCGCCCAGGGCCTGTGCACAGCCAGGAGAAGGGGGCGGTTTCGCCAGCGTTATTGGATTTGCAGATAAGCAACAAGGAATTAAGCCCATCAGGGAGAAGCGCAGAGAGCTCTCGTTTGTCCCTAATGCAGGGCTTATCTAGCAGAGACCTCTCCTTGGTCAGACAGAGCCACTGCCTTTGCGTCCTCCAGCAAAGAACATTTTATTCTGCAACCTTTCCGGAAAGCCTGTGAGTTTGCATTTTCCACCTGTTTCCCCGCCCCATCGTCTAAGAAAACCATGGCTGTGTAAAATGGAAAATGCATTTTGAACCAATCCTACTCTGAATTCCCAAACCAGGCTTTCGAAAGAGAGGACTCAGACGCCGAAGTACATTGTAAACTACTGGCAATGTTTACGATCCCCAAACACCATCTTCTCACTCCGTGGCCCTTCCTTTGGTTGTGAAAGGTTCATAAAGACCAAGCCCTAAGGCCACCAGCTCACCGAAGAAGCCATGTCCTGAAAGGGGGCACTATGGGGTTCGTTTCCCCACCTCTGACGTGGGAATAAAAGCTCAAAGGCCTATACAGGCAGCAGGTACAGAGGAAAGAACACCAGACCCAGATTCCAGGCCTGACTCTACTACGAATGTGCTATGTGACCTTGGGTGAGTACACTGCCTCTCTGTGCCCCATGAAAATCAGCAGGTGGGACAGTCTCAAAGGCTGCCTTCCAGCACTAAATATCTTTGACTCTTTACAGCAGGGCTGGGAGGAGACAGGAGAAGATGATTAATTATCGTTTGCACAACCCTGACACAAACACAGAGCCGTGAGGACATGCCGGCGTAGGAGAGCTGAATCCCTGTCCTCTCTGTGATGCTCACTCCCTGGGCTGCCTCCGTCTCCTCATCTGATAAGTGGGAACGATGCATGAGTTGCCCCACTGCACAGGGCAGGTGGAAGAGGGTGGTGGGGAGTGGTGGAGGCAGGAAACAGCAGGAGGCAGCACAGACTGGTCTTGCTGATGCGTTGGAAGCAGGAGGCGAGAGAACAGAGTCGGGGTATCATCTTAGCTCCTGGCCTGGGCCAGGGATTGAGCCTACAACAGAGGCTGAACTGAGAAAACGAACGTGAACCTGTGATGCTGTGTCGAGAGTCCACAGGACCACAGAGATGTGACAACACTCAGCAATTAGAGCTCCCACTCGGTAAGCCCTCGAGCAGGCCGGCGCTGTGCTCAGCGTTACATGTATTATCGCATTGACGGCGCACAGTGACCCCGAGGAGCTATTACCCAGGAGGAAGTGTGCGCGCTGCGGGTGGTCACAACAGCCAGGATTTACTCAGCATCCTCCAGGGCCTGTGCCCTGGGGCCTGGCCCGTCTCAGCCGAGCGTGAGAACAGGCAGACCTGGGGGCCGCCCTGCCTGGGCTCCGGGAGGAGGAGAGGGCCCTGAGCGCCTCCGATCCTGCGCGGGAAGGTAGGCCGTGCACAGCCCCCTTTAGACGCCTTTGGGTGAGATCACCCCCCAGGCTGGTGGGGCTGGGGGCGGGGGCAGTTTCTACCACTGCCTTTCTCCAGCTCCCTCCCGGCTGCTTCAGACTTCTCTACCCGATTCCCAGTCCGAGTCACAGCCCACCTTCCTGCCACGCCTCCTCTGCAGGCACCACACCCAGCCCCTGCCTGATCCTGCCACCCCAGGGCTAGCAGAAAGTGGGGGCACTAGGGGCAGGGGCTCCACTCAGTGAGATGTGGCCCCGAATTAAGACCTGGACATCGCAGCCAGATGGCCCTGACCTAGCCTTCATATTCATTGGGACTTCTGAGGTCTCCCTGGAGACAGGCAAGCTGCACCGTCCTCAGAATGGACTTTTGAGGTCTCCATTCCCCAGCAGGCAGGGCCCCGGGAGGTGCTGTGCGTTCCTCTAGCTCAGAGAACCCTCCACTCTGCCCCAGCCTATCTCTGAGGGAGAGAGAAACATCAGTGTGAGAGAGACACATGGATTGGTTGCTTCCTGTAGGCATCCAGACCAGGGCCAGGGATTGAGCCTACAACAGAGGTACATGCCCTTGACCAGAATCAAACCCTTCAGTCCACAGGCCGATGCTCTATCCACTGAGCCAAACCGTCGAAGGCTGCCCTAGTGTCCTGACCACACGCTCCAAGATGGCCCAGGACTCCGCACTGGGTGCCAGCGCCCTGTTACTCACATCTCAGCTCCTCGGCTGTGTGTGAGCTCTCAGTACCCATTTCTCTGGCTCAACCCAACCCACTCTTAACTTTGCCCACCCTACCCCTTAGCTCTGATACAGTATAGCATCCACCCGTCCCCCACCCAACAGGCGACCAGAAACCTGCTGATGTCGCAGGCTAACATCCTCACTTGATCCAAAGATGCGTTCTTGTCCTGGACGTCCAGAAACCTGAGTTCCAGGCCCAAGACCCTGGCCTCCTACATGACCACAATGTATTTGTCCACAAGAGGAGGGAGTTGGGTTCATGCCTAAGCCCCCCAATATCACTAGATTCCATTATCAAGGGCCCCATCTGACACTTTCTATGAAGGGGCACCTGTGTATCACCTCCCACCGCAATTGCCCCAGGAGGGCTGAGTAGAGAACACCCGGACCAGGCTTACCTGGCACACACACACACACACACACACACACACACACACCCCGAGCAAAAGGCATGGTGAGCAGAGACCCGCCCCTCACCCAGCCACACACCAGAAGACAGACGCGAGTGTCTGGGAGGTGACCTGAATTCCCTCCCTTCCTCCCTCCCACAAGAAAAGGGTAGAGGTGATAAGCATAAATGGACCACCCAAAGGAAAAGTGAACAGATGCGTCCCAGATAAACTCCAAACCGTCACAGACATATGGAAAACTGGCACCTTGAGATCCTCCCCTCACCCCCAATGTTTAATCCATCACCAGGTGCAGTTGCTGTTAAAACCTGTGTATCTCTTCCATAGTCCCTGTCTCACCCTCTCCAGTGCCACCACCCTCATCCAAGCGATGTCCCCGGTGGCATGCTAGCTGCTTCAGAGTGTGCGCCATGGAGCTGGGTCTAGGGATTCAAACCAGGCTCTGCCACGGATTCCTTGTGTAATTGGGGAATTAATCCTACGTAATAAAAGCAAAGTGTGCAAACTGTCCCCTGGACAGCCGCCCCCCTTGACCAGGAGTTCTTCCAGGAGTTCAACCAGGGGCAGGACTGAGCAGGGGAAGGGAGGGAGTACCCGGCCAGCTGCCCACCAGCCACGAGGTACCCGAATTTCGTGCACTGGGCCTCTGGTAGTTAATATAAATGTAAACCACTTCCGGCAGTGCCTGGCCCACAGTAAGGCGATGTGAGTGAGCTGTTACATAATGATCTGTGTCCCCTCTCCCTCCTGCCTTCCTGCAGTCTGTTCTCACATGGCAGCGAGTGATTCTTCCCATAATGCAAACCAGCCAGTGCGCCTGCTGCCTAAAATGCTTCACTGCCTCCCCTTGTTCACTGACCCCACATGCTTAAGTGTCTTTTCCATGTTCAGAGCCGTGAGTTAAGTGTCCAGTTGATCTGTGTCGATGCTCAGGATTAGGGCAGCCTGGGACAAACTATTCCTCGGCCCTTCATTCCTCTGGATAACCCAGGTAAAGATGATCCGGCCGGGGGAGGTGGGGGAAGAGAGATGGGGAAGGTAGGGAGGAGACTAGGTAAGAGAAGTGAAGAAAATTCTCATAATGATGGTTACTGAGGAGGATCAATCCCCCTAGATATTAAACTATATCATAAGGGGACAACTGAAACAGTGACCGGCACAGGTGTCACATGAGCTTCAATGGAAGGAAGGAAGCAACCCAGGAATACGGCCCCGTTCTCTAGAAGAGCTCCATTTAGATGCTAATTACAAAAAGTAAATAAATAAGAAATTAGAAAATGAGCGTGCAAAATTGTGATGACAAATGTGGGAACTAAAGCGCCCGTGTGGTTATCTCCACGGGAGAAGGAAGCATTCCAGAGCTGGGACTGCGGCTGCTTTTCACTCTAAGTAACCATGGCGATTACAGTAGGCGTCTTAGGTAGAAAAGGAGCAAAGACTAGAGAGTCAGGTCAGCAAAGCAGAGAGTACCCTGAGCTAGAAGCCGGGGCTCGGCATTCTAGTCGCTTTTTCCTATTGAAGGACCTGGGCTGGTCTCCCTCTTCTGGGCTCAGCCTGTTTCAGCGATAAACAATTCCTGCGAACGACCTCCCCAGGCCCTCCCACTCAGCCCTCCTGGAATGGGACCATCTGGGATAGGTCCCCATTGCTGGCTTCAGCAGATTTGGACGAGGAACTGAAAGATCACTCTGACCTCTCCTGCCCCAATCGCCAAGCGACAGGACAGGCCGGCCTGAGTCACTTCAGTGGCAAGGCGCGTTTGCCCCAGCCCGGTCGGTCCCGGGGACCCGGAGATGACAGGGTGCCGGCCTGTGAAGATCACGGGGCAGTGGAGGACACGGATGGATGCAGACATAACAACCCACTAAGGCAGCGTGAGCCAGCCCAGCCAGAGAGAAGGTGCGGGGCTGCGGGGCCCAGGGCAGAGGGCAAGAGAGCCTGGCCGGGTCAGCAGGGCTCTGCAGCAGACACCGCCTCTGAGACCAGACAGAAGCTTAGGGAAGGCTCCGCAGGGGAAAGGCTGCCCCACGTGTGCCCAGTGAGACCTCAGCCCAGTGCCTGAGCCCACCTGCTGGCACATGCCACTCAAGGAACACCGAGTATGTGGGAGAGAGCTGCTATGTGCCCATTCTGCTGCTGGCAGTGCCCCGGAGCCCCCTCAGGTCCCAGGGGCCTCGGGCAGCCTCCTGCTGGGCACCCCCTCCGCAGCCAGCTCTAGGATGACACCATTAGCCACAGACGGAGCAGCCAGAGCTCTGTTCCATGCCTATCACATCTGGGTCACAGAGAGAAATCCCTCACAGTGAGGTCATTCCGAGGTTTACAGGGGTGTCAGCAGCCACACAGACCACAGTCACACATGCGTGGACCTCCTACTATGTGCATGAGCAGTGGCAGTGCTCTCCACAACTTATCGCCAGCCCTCACGCACTCTGGAAGCAAGGTGGTAATATATCCATTTTTCAGCTAATGAACCCAAGACTCAGAGATTTGCTAGGATTAGCCATCCGCTTGCTGCTTCCTGTGTTGTACATGCACCTGGCCAAGTTCACCATGACCTCCCCGGGTCAGATTAACCAGAAGCTGAGGTCTAGCTCTGCTCCTGGATTTACCGAAGACCACACCGCCCTCTCTCCACCGCCACCACATCCCCTACTCCCCACCGCCCACGGTCTAGGGCAAAAGCCCACCTGGTCCTAGAGACACCGGCCTGCTCTACGAGTAGATATGGGAGGAGGTGTTTGCTGAACAACTATCTATGCTGAGCACGTTCAGGTATTCTTTTCCATTCAATCTTCTCAACCACCCTGCAATGAATATCCCCATTTTACAGAAGAGAAAGCTGAGGCTCAGAGATGTTGAACTGTGGCTGCATGGTAACATATTGTGCCAGGACCAGACCAGGTTACCTGAACCTGAAGGCCACACTTCGGATGCTCCAAACCACTTCTCCGTGTGTTGCCATTTGAGAGGTTCTGGGGCACCTGCCAGGTCTCCTTTGTCCGTGACCACCTGCCACAGCCCTGCTCAAGCCCGGGCTGGGCCATCAGCAGGCCAGGGATGAAAGGGAAAGGGGATTGCTTCCTGCCCGAAGCCCAGAGGACCTTGCTGACCGGGCCAGCTCTCTGCCCCATGAGAGGCTGAGGGGCCAGGAGTCCTGCCCGAATCCAGTTCTAGGCTGCAATGCTGAGGCCCTGGCGAGCTTCCCTTCCAAGCGATTGGCCCTGCTGACTCTACCATATTCTGGTCCTGGGTCCTCACCTCCCCAGTTCCTGCTTCAATTGAACAGGCCCTTGGCTATGGGGACTCCAAGACCCCCCCGGTTACACCAATGTCCCTATTGCTCCATCCTACCCAGGACACCTTGAGCATGTCTCTTTGTCCTAAGTTTTCTGAGTCCTTGAATAGTGACTCTGGCTGCTGACCTCATGTCCTATACTCATTCCCGGTGCCCATCAGCCATGTCTGTCCAGACTTATCCACCGCCTTCATCTGGTCTGTCTATTCTGAGTCCCCAAGTTTCCGTCTACTGGTTTCATGCCCCTGAACCTCACTGCCTCTGTCTTGAGTCCCTGATATCACCTCTGAGCCCTGCTAACATGACATGCAGGCCACAATCTTGGGCCCTGATGTGGGTCAATGTACCACCAACACACTCCTTGTCCCAAACTCCCACGCTTGAACCTCGGCCAAGATACACAGGCCCAGACCTCCCGGCCTTCACCCAGCCACCGCCAAAGCCCTGGTTGGACACTCAGTGGACAGATTCTTGGCGCAGCTTTCCAACCCCGTCACCCCCAGCCCCATCATCCAGATCAAGATAACAGGCAAGTATCCTACCGAACCCCATGCCACGGCCATAGCCAGCAGAGCCCGTCCCTCTCCCCTGCATCTCAGTGTCCACGCAGGACCCGTGCTGCTGCTGTCAAAAACACGTGGAACTGTGGCCCTGGGTGCACGCTGCCCTCACATTCCCTCAGGCTCCTCAGAGAACACCCCGCTCCAGCAGGCAGGACAGTAACGCACAGGGACCACCTCTCCCAGCGTGGCTCCTGACCAACGTGGCCAAACAGGAAAATGCAAAGCAAAAGGAGCATCGGAGGGGACATCCAGGCAGGATCGGTGTCGTGGTAAGCAGGTTCATTATTTTTGCGGACCTGTCTCGTAATATGTGACACAAAGCGTAACGCTGCTCGTGCCCTTAGACCTGGCAATTCCACTTGGGGAAGACTTCCCAGTGAAATATGAAGCAAGTAATTTGTACAGAGATATTCATAGCAGTGATATTTATAATAGCAAGAAATTGGAAAGAGCCCAAAGGCTCAGCACTTGGGGATTCACCGAGCAAACTGGGTCATGTGAGCACCTCGATGCTGTGTGCTAGGCGGTGTGGATGTGTGCAGGGTGTGGAGGAGTGTGCATCCCGGGGAGGCGCGGATGTGTGTGGGGTCCCCAGGAATGTGCATCCCGGGAGGCCAGACGGGACATAAACCAGCTCAGACCAGCTCAGACTCCAGCTTCACCATGGCAACCTTCAGTCCGTTATTTTATGTTGGTTCAGTGAAGTCAGTAATCTTCCTGGTAATTAGGAGGGCTTTCGAGGTCATTTTAAATTAAGCGGTTTATTTATTTATTTTTTTAAAGGCACTGGCAATGTTAAAGAGGAAGGGCGTTGATGAAATTTCATAACTACCCTTGGGCACACTCACCTTCCAAAAAGTTCTCTCTCTAACCTCTCTTCTCCTTACGTCTGAGCAAAAGGAGCCAGACTCGCCCACAGGACCGAGAGGGGGTGGTGGCCAGGCTGGTACAGACCCCGATGCCCAGGGCTCTGAGGGCCACAGGCCTGGCGGGGGCCCCAGACAGACACCGGGATGCGGGAGCCCCTCCTCCTCAGGCTCTGTCCCCTCCTCCCGGTGTCTTTCTCCCTCCAGGGCGGGCCTGTGCACCAGGCACTCTCTTACAGGCTCAGGAAGAGGTTACTGAGGGCTTGCTGGGTATTCCCTCCAGTGAAATTCTGGACGACCAGACATCTTTAGAATCCAAAGTATGAGTGTCCAATGGGAGCAGAAGCCTGGGCTCCCACACGCCCACAGTCAGACTGGCCCAGGGCCCGCGTCCCCTAGAGAGAGGGTTTCCTCATCCAGCTACAGCTTTCCATCAAAACCACCTGGAGGTCTGAAAAAAACAGAGCCTCCTGGGCTCCGTCCCAGACTCTAGGACTTTCCCAGAGATTCCCCAGAGGCAAATCACTGTTCTACAGGCTCTGATGCCTCAAAGAAATCATGGCCTCCCTTCCTGGCTCCTGAATTCAGAGGGCTCCTATTTGGGGTCAAACACCAGCTTGCAGTCAGCAGTCCTGGCAGAGACCACAGCCCCTAACGTGTGTACATATACACACAGGACCCTCAGGGGAAGGCCCCAGCCCAGGGGCCTCGAGCATGAAGGCAGGCCCCCTAATGGCCCCCGAGATTCCTGGGGCTCCCTGGTTCCCCAGAAGCCCAGAGCCAGCCTCTGCCTGGGCCCAAGCACTCCTGTCTCCCTGACATCACTAGCCTCCCAGCTCTCCGGGTCCCCCACTGAGAGCCGCAGGCCACCTGCTGCAGGTGCTCCGGGCCTGTGCCCGGGCCCCGAGGGGAGCAGAGGGCCTGGCCCCGCCTGCTGAGGGCATACTTACGGAGTCATTTTATAGAGCTGTGTCCTCCTCTCAAACAGCGACCCTCCCCAGGCCCAGGGCCACAGCCCAGCCACGGGCGTGGCTGGGGCAGACTGGGTCTCACAGCCCCCTGTCTCCACGATACTCTTCAGCTTCACATTGGTGCTCGAGTCCCCCAGCCTGTTGTCAGGAAACACCGAGAGTCGTCACCCCGCCCCCATCCAGCCACCCTGCCGAGGAAGCACTGGGTGAAATGGCCTCCGTGGTCCTAGGAAAGGAGAGAATAGGGGGGACACGGGGGGAGGGGCCCTCATAGGGGTCCTGGGGCGCTGTTCTCAGCCCTATCTACTACACAGGCCACTTCCGAGAGCTTCCTCCAAACTGTGCCCAGGCAGCAGGGACCTGGGGGGCCCTAGGGCTCCCCAAGGCCCTGTCTTCACGCTGGAGTCCTGGGGCCCAGGGGGACCTGATCTGGGAGCCTGGATCCCTTAGGGCCGTGGTTGGCAAACCGGCTCTTGAGCCACATGCGGCTCTTTGGCCCCTTGAGTGTGGTGGCTCTTCCACAAAACACCACGGCCTGGGTGAGTCTATTTTGAAGAAGTGGCATTGGAAGAAGTTTAAGTTTAAAAAAATTGGCTCTCAAAAGAAATTTCAATCGTTGTCCTGTTGATATTTGGTATCTGTTGACTAACGAGTTTGCCAACCACTGCCTTAGGATATCTAGGGGCAGGGGCAGGACAACCCCCTGGGAGGGTAGTGCATCTGGGACATAAGCTTGAATGGAAAGGGCAGGGGGCAAACAAGCATGACCTTTGGCCCCTCTGAGCAGGGTCCCAGAGCGAGGGTGCGCCTCTCAGAGGCCCTGCCTCGAGGGAGGGAGCCACACACGGGCTTCTTGGGCTGAGAGGCCACTAGATTGAAGGCTCCTCATGTTTCCTGTCTGCGCCCTGGAAGGGTGTTCTGTCCCCTCAGGGGGCCTCCCTCACCGCCTCCCACTCGCTGGTCTGGGTCCAGTGTCCCCTCCGGTTGACTGATAATGCCCCAGTGTCCTGGGGGTTTGGGGAAACCCAGGTGAGGGAGGAGGTGGGGGCAGCCAGGGCACTGGCTGAGGCCTCTAGCACACGGTAGGCACTGTCTCGGAGACCAGGCTTTGGTAGAACCTCATGTTTACATCCTGTTCGGAGAATCCTCACTCTGTCTTTGAAGAAACAATGGCAGAGAACCATCAAGGAGCAGGGAGGTGTGGCTTCACCCTCACACTGTGTCCTGGGAGCCACAGGGAAGGGTCAGTGGCACATGGACCCACTCAGGGTGACTGATGGCTGAGGCTGGTGACCCCCACCCCCCTGCATCCTTCTCTCCCCTCCCCCCTCCCCCCACCACAAGGAGGAAGGAGCAAGCTGAGTCATACCAACTGCTAAAACCGCCCGCAGCTAGGCAGAGCCAAGTCCGATGTGACCGTGGGTATAGCCACAGCTGGACTACGTGGGACATGGGCGGCGAGGCTCACACTGGTTCTGCATGGGGATATTTGGTTCCTCATAGTGTGTTATTACTCGTCAGGCCCCACCAGGGTCTGTGTTGACAAGGCTTCACAGGCTTGGGATCCGCGGACCCCAGCACAGGAAAAGGGAGCAGCTGTGGGTGAAGCTGAGGTGGTCATGGCTGAAGAGCCACCCCCTCAGCCTCTTCCCTTCTCCCCAAGCTTCCCTGGGGATATTTCTGGGTGGCCCGGGGGCCCCAGGTGTCATTGAAAGTCACTGGTCTGGTACAACCTTCCCAAATGCAGATGATGAAGCTGAGGCCCAGGGTGGGCAGTGATTTGCCAAAGGTCACACAGCAAGTTGGTAGCAGAGCCAGGACTGGAGCTAGAACGAAGGCCCCAGGACTCCTAATCACTGTGGCCTCCAGCTCCTGGCAGAAGGCAGCTGGCCACCCTATCCATGGTTCTGAACTCCTCCGACCTTCTCCCTCCCACTCCCTGGCTCTCCTGCAAGGAGGGACCTCACGGCTGGGCCACACTTTCCAGAAATGAGGGACCTCACGGCTGGGCCACACTTTCCAGAAATGAGGCCACGACAGACACCGGAGTTCCTGGCTCGTCCTGGCTGGATCCAGACACCTGTTCTGACACGCTTCTCATGCTGTGTTCTCCCAGGTGACCGCTCCACTCCCGTGCTCCCCACCTGTCCTCATGGGCTCTCACTTCCTGATGGTTCTCCTGAGCCCCCAAGGCCTCCGGGCCCCTCCAGCAGCACCCCTAACTCACCAGGTCCAAACGCGAACTTATCTCACTCCAGACATCTCTTCCTCCTGTTTCCTGGCAACACAAATGGCCTCACCATCCACTTGACTGGCCCAGAAATCCAGATGCCAAAACCAAGCCAAACAAAAACAAATAAAGAAAGCCAGATGCCACCCTAACCCCTCCCTCCTTCATCTGGCCCTCGGAAGCCCTCGATCAGCTCCCTGCTTTCTGTCCCCAGTCCCTCTATCCAGGGTCAGGTCTCCTTCTCTCCAGCCTCCTCCCCGTCTCTCCGCTCCACAAGCATCACACTTTTCAGCACCAATCTGAACAGATCACTTGTCTGCTAACAAGGGTCCTTCCTCGGCTCCTCCTTCCACAGGACAGGATTCAAACCCCTCGCGAGGCTTGCGAGGCTGCATGAGCTGCCCTCCCTGCAGGCTGGCCGCCCTCTGCTTGCTCCAGCCAGCCTGACAGTCTCCGTGCAGGTCTCCCAACAGAACATCATCTTCCTCATCTCTCTGCCCCTGCACGCACCCTCTTCTCTCCCCAGGTCTATGTTTCCCCACGTGTGTCCTGTGGGTCACCTGCCTCACCTCCCGGTCACTGCCCTGCCCAGACCTACTTAAAGAAAGCCCGTGTACTTTCCACAGAGACCCGGGGTGCCGCGCAGTAAATGCTGAGCAGCACTGCTCTGGATGAGACACCTGTACGTTTCAGGGAGTGGTTGGCTGTGACTGGGTGTGGCCTCCTCTGGGCTGGGAGCTCCGTGCAGGCAGGGACCGTGTCTTCCCTGTGAATCCTCAGCCCCTGAGGTAGCAAGTGCTGAGTGACTGGGAGCAGCAGGTGAGTGAGTCCCAATGCCCATGCCCTGGACCAGGACCAGGACCAGGGGGACTCGCTTACCTGGAAATCTGGATGGCTGCTCCTGGGGCCTCTGCTCCCGTCCCCAACCTCAGCCCCAGGACAGTGAAGGAGACATGCTGGGGTGAGGGTAACCTGGGGCCGCCCGGGAGCTTTAAATAGTGATGTTTAACACCCGGCTCTCCAAAACTGTCTGCATGCATATATATATATATATATATATATATATATATATATATATATATAGTAAATTTTGCTAATATAAAGGATGTGTAGTACACAATTTACAATTAAAAATTCCACAGAGCTAAATGCTTATCCCAGAAATCAATGCACTCATCAATTTTTCTTACTCTTTATCTGGGGCCAACCTAGGGTTACCATGACACACAGGGTGTAGCTCCAGTCTGAATGCTGGTGGGTATTTTCATTTAACAGGTAAGATGATGAAACAACCAAGACAGGCCAGAACTTCCCTCGCCATCCATGGTTTGAGTGGCTTCTTTGCTGAGCTGGCTAGCGGTTTCTGAATAGTGGAAGGATGTGTCTTTCATACTTTGTTCTATTCCCATGAGGCAGTGATAGACATGACAAACTTTAAAACTGCAGGGAGCTCCCCTGGCTGACAGCTCATTTCCCTGGAGCTCACGGCCTGGCCTGAGGCACAGAGAGGACAACCAAGGCCTGGGAAGGGATGGGTCGGGCTGTGGCTAAAGACCTTGGAAGTGTCCCTCAGATCAGCCTTAGGTGCAGGTGGCTCCAGCAGCCCACCTCCTCCCTGCTCTCCCAGCACCCCACCTCCAACCCAGAAGCCCACCTGCTTTAGGCCTGTGGGCCTAGCTCGGGCTGCAGTGAGTGCCGACAGGCTCTCCTGGCTCCCGGGGAGGATCAGAGGGCACAGGATCCCGGGGGGAGAGGGCTCTCAGCTGCAAACCCCACAGCCGCTCGCGAGACTTCGGGGCGTGTCCTTTGCCCGTGTCTTGCCAGAGTGGTGTGTCTAGAGTGGAGTGTATGGTATATAGGATGGGGATATGAGGCTGTGGCAGAGGCCTACCCTGTCTGTGGCTGTCCCAACCCTCAGCTCCCCCTGAAGGTCAGCCCTGTCCTGTCTCCCAGACACCATCCTGCTCTCCTGCGCGATCCCTGCCTTCCCACCCATCAGCAGCAGAGGTGAGTCCTGGAGTAGGGCATCTCTCTCTGATCCCATCGCTCCCCAATGTCTGTGTGGCCACCCCATCCTCTGAGGGAGGAGGAGTTGGTGTCCAGCCGATGCCCGTGGGCTCCAGGGCCCGTGGTGGGCAGATGCCAGCACTTCTGCCCGGAGCACTTCTGTCCAAGTCCGAGATCAGCTTTGGAACGGCCCTGATGGACACAGGAAAGTCATCTCAGTGGCACAGCATCCCTTCCTAACATAGCAGAGCCCTCTGCCACCCACAGTAATCCAGAGGCATGGACCAGGCCTCCTTAGAGGAGAGCATCTCCTCATTTAGAAAGCATCCTCTCTCCCTCTCCTCCACGCCTGCCACCACCCCCCCTCTCTTATACACACACACACACACACACACACACACACACACGCCATCAGAGACAGGGCATCCTAGACTGACCCCACTCTAGTGCAGCCAGTTCTCTCTGGACTCTGTACCCTGGTCCTCCCAGAAGACGCTGCCTTCAGGCTTCCATGGCAACAGAAGTTGGCTTCCTGGATGATGAGCTACAACAAGCCCTTCTCTCTGTCTAGCTTGGGGGCGTTTCCAGTGGATACGAGCTGGGCATTTAGGCCTGAGCTCCAGACTCCGCTTGCCCATGGCTCACCTTGTGGCTGGGGCTTGCCCAGCTGGGGCTTGCCCTCTGGCCACAGTGCCCCCAGGGCTCAGCGAGGGTGACAGGACATCCTGACCTTTTCAGTGCTGACACACTGACACCAGCTCTGACTCACCGGCTCTAAGTAATTTTCCTACATATCAAAAACATCTAGTTAAACTATAACAACAAGAATCTTATTCACCAAAGCAACAGAAAAAATAGCATACAGTATCTAGGAAATGACTCAGACATACATAAAAACACATTAAAACTCTACTAAGACAAACTAGAAATATTAACTATACAAATACCCTTTCTTTCCGTATGGTATTTTAATTTTGTCAAACTGATTTAGACATTTTATACTAACCTAATCACAAGTACAGTCAGATTTTTTTTTCAACTGGACAAACTTATTCTAAAATTCATCTGGAAAAATCAGTCCATTTTCCAAGATAGCCAAGAAAATTTTATAACAGGAAAAAAAAAATAATTAAGGAGGCACTTGCCACATCAGCTATCAACCTGACTGTATCTGAACAAACCAATAAACAGTGGCCCTGGCCCAGAATGACCACACTGGCCGATGCAGTGTGGAAACAGGCCCATGAGTGCAGAGGCACAGCTTTATGATAAAGAGAGCAAAACAGGGAAGAAAGGTTGTGCTCTCTGCTACATGGTTTGGAGACCAACTTGCTACCCATTTGGGGGTAAATGTTATATGCCTGCCTCAGATCACATGCACAGGTGCAGGTAACAAATGGATGAAGGATTAACTAGGAAAAGGGAAACAAGGAAACTGCAAGTAGAAAGTGTTCGAGACTGTTTTCCTAATCAAGTGTAGGGGAGCTTTTCTAAGTGTATCTGTTAATCCAGAAACCATAGAGTGTAGCAGGTCAAAAACAGAGGTCTTATCTCTATGGCAAGAGACGCTGCAACTGTAGTGAATGTGAAGTTGGCAAACATGCTCTGAGGTGGCGTTTCAGAAACGCTGGGGAGAGAGCTGACTGACCGTCTTGCTGGGAGGAACTATGGTCATATGAAGGGATCAAAGACCTTTAATTGATACCTTTATGATAGTCATTCTTTTTGAGCCATTTATTTCACGTCCCTGAAGCTATTCTAAGGAAGTAATCAGGTGAGCATGGAGATTTATGTACAAAGATGTCCATCACTAAGAACTTAGAAATTATTAAAATAAAACCAAATGTTTAAATGAGTTTCCATAAGTCCATAAAAGAAGTATATACAGCCATTAAAAACAATATCTGTGTAATAACTTTTAAGGATGTGGAAAACGATGTTGCATGAACACTTTCGGTGACAAAACATGCTCCGTGACTCTGCGAAAAGGAAATATGCACACGCCAACAACATACAATCACCACGTGTGAACAAACTCAGACTGCATACTTTTCTCCAAATAACGCCTGAGATTTACCCCCCTCCCCAAAAAAAATAGCACCTAAACAGAGTTTAAACCCATTTTTTTTCCCAACCAGTTTTCTGCAGCAACAACACAGCACAATGCAACCTCACTTAGAAGTGACTCAGCCATGCTCGCTATTCCATCCACTCCCCCTGCACTGCTCCCTGCTGCTACCACAAGAGCAACGGGAGCCAGCTCTGGGCGTTAGCTCCCCAAGGCTTCCTGCCTCACCCTGAGTCCACGCTTCTCCTTTGTCAAACAGCTTTTTTTGTTAAGGATAGTCATGCAAAGTTCGTAAAAATACATCCCCAAACGGACACAAGTGCTGTTCGTGGAGCAAGTGAAAATTAAATGGTTGAGAAAAGCACAGGAAGAAAGAGTTAAAGGACAGAACAACAGAACGTATTATTTTCTTCAAGGTCTAATTTTTAAGATGACAGACTTCCCTGAAGGGGAAAGTCTTTACCGGAATTTTGTTTCCTCTTTATCGCATGTTTTTTGCTTTGTGGTTTGGCCTTACTTGTTTTTTGGTTTTTGGTGTTTTTTTTTTCTTTTTCTTTTAATAAATTAAGTTACCAACAGTGGGCTCTTAAGAAAAGATTAGAGAGAAACGCATGAAGGAAAAGATGCTCACCAGGGAAATGCAAAGTAAAACCACAAAACTATACACTGCATGCTCCCCAGAGGGGCTAGAGTGAAAAGAGAGAAAAGATCAAGTTTTGGAAGGATATGGAGCAACCAGGACTCATATTTCCGGTAACGTGCATGGGGAGAACCCCTTTGGAAAACTTTGGTAGCATCTATGGCGGCTGAACATAAAACGCAGCAATTGCACTCCCAGGCACAGAACTGTATACACATGTACAATAATGTGCACAGCAGCCCTGGTCATAACTGCCAAGTGCTTTCAACTTCCCAAATGCCCATCAACAGAACAGATACATAAATTGTGCTGCAGTCACACCATTAAACACCACACAGTAACAATGAACTACAAGACTACGTGCCTAACACAGACAAACCTCACAGATATAACATGGAGTAAAATAAGCCAAACTTGAACAGTAGATGGCAAATTAGCCCATTTATATAAAAGCCAAAAAAGGCAAACTTCATCTATGACGTTAGGAGTCAGGAGAACTTCCTTAGGAGAGAGAAGGGGTTCAAAGAGTGTTGGCACTATCTGCCTCTGAGTCTGGGTTTTGTTACTATGACTGAGTTCAGCTGGGAAAATTCATTATTTGCTGTGCACTTGAAATGTGTGCATTTTTGGCTGCTCTGTCTGATGAGTAGCCCACTCTCAGTCCCACTGCTTCTTTCACTTAAAAAAAAAAAAAATTGTGCAGTTGAAACCGGTTTGGCTCAGTTGATAAGAGTGTCGGCCTGTGGACTGAAGGGTCCCGGGTTCAATTCCGGTCAAGGGCATGTACCTTGGTTGTGGGCACATCCCCGGTGGGGGGTGTGCAAGATGCAGCTGATCGATGATTCTCTCTCATTGATGTTTCTAACTCTCTATTCCTCTCTCTTCCTCTCTGTAAAAAATCAATAAAATATATATATTTTTTTAAATTGTGCAAAAAAAAGTTTGTGCATATTTATGTACACTATACATACTTCAAAAAATGAAAAATAAATCAAAATGTGAATAGGAGTGACCTATGGATGTTGGAATTATAGGTAATCATATTTTTCCTGTATTATTTCATGTGTTCCAAATTTACTGCAGAAATTTACTACTCTGTAAAAGCTCTTTGACCTTAGGCTTACCCGCCCTGAGGCTCAACTACATCACAGCAATTCACAGGGATGCTAACACCTACTTCATAGAATTACAAATCTGAAATAAGACACTGTATATAAAACATTTAATTTGAAGCCCACGCTGGCCAGGGCAGGAATTAACTGTATTAAAAATAAGTGTAAAATAGTTCATTGAAAACTACAAACTTCTTTGAAAGATATTAAAGGAAACCTCAATAAACAAATAAATATCCTGTGTTTAATGAAACAGAAGATTAAATTCTGTTAAAGTGACAATACTTCCCAAATTGATGTACAGATTCAGTGCAATCCCTATCAGAACACCAGCTGGTTTCTTAGCAAAAATTGACAAGCTGGTCGTAAAATTCATATGGAAATTCAAGGGAGCCAGCAGAGCCAAAACAATCTTGAAAAGCAGAAATTTGGAGTGCTCACATTTCCTGACTTCGAAACTTTCAACATAACTACAGTAATCAGAAATCAAGGCAGTGTGGTGTTGGTGTAAGGACAGACACAAATCAATGTAGAACTGAGAATCCAGAAATACTTACATTTACAGTCATCTGAATTTTGGCAAGGATGCCAAGACTATTTGATAGGGAAAAAACAGTTTTCTCAGCAAATGGTGCTGGGTCAACAGAATATCCAATGAAAATGAGCTAGGACCTCACAGAACAGATCCATACAAAAATTAACGCAGAATTAATCAGGCTTAAATGTAAGAGCTAATACGATAAAACTTTCAGAAGAAAATATAGGCATAAATCTTTGTGACCTTAGATTAAGCAAGGATTTCTTAGTACAAAAGCACAAGCAACAACAGAAAAAAACAGACACATTCAACTTCATTAAAATTTAAAACTTACATGTTTCACCATCAAGAAAATGAAAAGATAACCCAAAGAACGGGATAAAGCATTTGCGAGTCATTACCTAATAAAGGACTTGTGTTTAAAATATATAAAGTACGTTTACAAGTCAGTAATAAAAAGACAACCCATTTTTTTAAATGCACAAAGAATCTGAATAGACTTTTCCCCAAAGAAGATATACAAATGGCCTAGAGGCACATCATTAGTCATTATATCAGAGGAATATAAGCCAAAACCACAATGAGAGACCAGCACACATTCACTAAATGGCTACAATATAAATCACAGAAGAAACAGAAATTGGCAAGGAAGTGGAGAAGTTGGGATCCTCAAACATCGCTAGGAACTGTGTGTGCACGGTGCAGCCACTCCGGGGGACAGTGTGGCAGTTCCTCAAAAGGTGAGCATAGTTTCCTGGAAGTTCTACTCCTACATGCCCAAGAGGGATGAAACATGTCCATCAATGTGCACAGCAGCAGCATTTATAATAGCTAAAAAGTAGAAACAACCCAAATATCCATCAACTGGTGGGTAAATAAATAAAATTTTAATAGCCAAACAGTAGAATAGAATCTGGAATGAAAAGAAATGATACAGGCTACAACATAGTTACACCCTGGAAACATTATGCTAAGGCAAGAAGCTAGTTGCAAAACTATAGGATTCTATTCATATAAAATGTCCATAATAGGCCAGTCTATAAAGACAGAAAGTAAATTAGCTGTATAGGGCTGGGAGTAGGTAGAGAAAAGGGGTTTTTGTTTGTTTGTTTGTTTGTTTGTTTTGTGGGGGAGGGATAAACAAAAATGTTCTGAAATTGATTGTAGTAATTATTACACAACTTAAAACTCATTAAATTAGGGTGGGAGGGCATGTATGGGCGTTGGGGGGGGACAATGGAAAGATATGTACACATATAATACCTTAATTAAAAAAACTCATTAAATTACACACTATAAATAGGTTAATTGTATGGTATATGAATTGCATCCCAATATAAGTGTTTTTAAAAACAAAAACAAATGACTGTTTAAAGCAAACATGATATCAATGTATTGTTGGGTTATATCATAGGAACAAGCAAAATGCATGAAGATAACAGCTGAAAAGACAAGGAGGGGGAATGGAGACTACTGCTGCATGGTTCTTAGGATATGCATGAAGTGGTTTAATAGTATTTTAAGATGGACTGTGACAAGTTGAAGATATATAAGTCCTAGAGCAATCACTAAGAAAAACAAATAAAAAATAAACAAAAGAAATTTCAACTATTAAGATAACGATGGAGATAAAAGGGCATCATAAAAAAATTATCCAATCTCAAAAAAAGCAAGAAAAGAAGAAAAGGAAGACAGAGAACTAGCGGGACAGATGGCAAACTAATAACAAGATGGCGGATTCAAACTCAACCATCCTGATATTTAATGCGAGTGGTCTGAACACTCCAACTAAAAAGCCAAACTTGTTAGACTGAACAAAAATGACGCAATCACTTATTTGCAAGAAACCACCTTTAAATACAAAGTCAGAGATATTAATAAAAGGATGGAAAGAGCTATGCCATCCAAGCACCCATCAACAGAAGGTGCCAGTGACAAAGGAGGAATTTCACCTTGATGAAGGCGTTAAGTTTTTAAGAGGACGTACAAACCTAAATGTTTACACACCCTAACACAGAGCTCCAATACCCAAGCATGGGGCAAAAAACAGAACTGAAAAGAAACAATGAAATGAAGGAGCAAGGTCTTAGAGATGGAAGCTGACGCCATGGTAACGCATGAGACCACCAGAGACAAGTGGAAGGGATCCCGAGACACATCAGCATGCCCAGGGTGAAGAGGAGAAAATCTCATGAAGGAAACAGACATAATGACCAGCGTGGCAGGCGGAAAGGAGGGCGCCCAGAGGCAGGGGCACTGGGCTACAATGAATGCTGCTGAGAAGTAAACTAGGCACCGAAAGGCTTCCGCTGGATTTGATAGAATCGCTGGAGACCTGGACATTGGAAGTGTGGTCGGGACGGGGAGGCAGAAGCTGGGTGCAGGGTGCTGAGGACTCAGCAGGAGGTGAGGACGGGGCGATAATCACTGACTCGGACACCATTTGGGGAGTGGGGGCTGAGGAGGGTAGGAGAGAGGGGAGCTGTGAAGTCCAGTACGTTGGTTCGGTTCCTCACTGGGTTGCAATGGAAAGAGCCAGTGCGGCCCGTGAAAACAGAGAGGAGAGAAGGAATGCTGGGTCCCTCCACAGCTGTGGCTGAACCCTCTGACTTCACCGTTCATTGTGGCTGCTCCCAGCTGGTGGAGATCTGTCCCTACAGCTCCGCTCTCACCCCTGAGGCTGCCCGGCCTCTTGCCTCCCTGGCCTATCCCCTGCAGCCCTGTGTGCCCACACAGGACTGCCACCACAGGTGAACAGCACACCATCGGCGCCATCTTGAATTATGCGGTGTTTAAGGGACACTGGCAGCCTCTCCACGTGAAGGGGCAGGGCGGTGCCGGGGGCCCTGGGAAGAGAGGCAGAAAGGAGTCATCCCAGACACGCAGCACAGCCAGGGGTCCCTGCCAGCCAGCCGCCAGCAGCAGAGGCACAGTCCACACATGCCCAGGGCCTCTGTGAAGCCAGGCCACCATCAGAGAACCGCTCACTCACTCCCAGGAAGGCCTGCCTCCGCCCCACACAGCAAGGCTGGCTCTCTGGCCTGCAGTGCAAGAGAGTGAGCCTGGGGCCGGAGGCCTATTTTCTAGTCCTGACTCTGCCATGAACTTGCAGTGTGACCCTGCCCTGAGGCCTCAGTTTTCCTGTCAGATGAGGGGTTGTATGTGAGATCTCAAAGACGCCTGCAACCTTGACCGTGGATGGGTGGTGGGTGCACCAGCTGCAGAAGTCTCCCAGCCTCGTTGTGAGTCAGACAGTGGAGGAGCCGTCCACCTGGGGCTCCCACTTGCACTCCTCCCCCTCCCCTTCCTCTTTCCCAAGAGTCTCTGAGGTTGCACCACACCTCCCATGAGGCTGTGCGTAGGAAAGGAGAACATGGGCCGTGGCCATGGGGCCATACCTGAGGCTCACAGCTCTGCACACAGCTTCCCTTTCAGGACACCTCATTCACAGACCCCACCAGACACCCAGGACCAGCATCCCTGCAGGGGCAAACCACAGCCCGAGATGCCTCCCTATTTCTCTGGCCTGGTCCCTGGAAAGGCATGTAGAATCCACAGGTGCCGGGGACCCTCAGAAGCCCTGCTGCAGTGGAGAGGGGACCCTGTCATCTTGGCTCATCTGTACTGAGGCCCCTCCCTCCCAGGGCAGCTGTTTCTACCCATTCTTTGGGCCAAAAACCACATCCTAGGAACCCTGCCATCAGCAGAGTGCAAATGAGGCCCCCGCCAGGAGTCCCGGGTGAGACCCATCTCCTGACTGTAGAATGCAGGCCTGGGATGCCCGTGGGGCAAGTGGGGTGCAGGTCTGGGTATCCAGACGGTGGGAAGGAATTCCCTCCGTGGTCCAGGGAAGGGCTGGCTCAGTCCCAGGGCCGGAGCCCAGGGCTCTGGGCCTGCACCTGAGCATCACCTGACAGACATCAGGGCAAAGGGGCCGCAGGAGGACCCAGCAGGAACAAGCCAAGGCCACGACAGCCACCGTGAGTGCAGACTCTGGCTAGGGGGTCACGCCCTGCCTCGGACCCCACTCCGCACACACCCGAGCACACGTGGTGCTCCTGGCACCACGACGCCCACATCCCGCCCACCGCCTCCCTGCGTGGCGCCCGGCGGGTGGCCTTTCCCAGCTCCCTTCTCCCCAGCCAGCTCACCGGGCGATCTCCCTTCCTTCCTTCCAGTACTTCCTCCTGGTTGTTCTCCTGAGGAGGAAAAGCAGGGGTGACTCCACGCCAGTGTGGCCTCACCTCAGCATTCCTGCCCCTGGCCCGGCCGGACCGCGGTCCCTCGAGGCCTCCTGCAGGGCCCGGTCTCAGCCGCGTCCGGCGGGAGTTAAGTGGGGTCGGGGTGGAGGGGCTTCGGTCGGGTGCTCGCTCTGGGGGCCCAGGACAGCAGGCAGGCGGCCCAGAATGAGGGCGGCAGGGACCAGTGCTGTGGGAACGAAGCAGGGGCGGGTGGAGGCTGGGAGGAGGAGCCCGCCGGGGAGGCAGAGGGCAGGAGCTGGAGCTGCCCAGGGCGGAGGCTGCCCTCCATGGGGAGGAAGCCCCCAAGGCCCGGGGCCGGCGGAGGAGCAAAGCCTCCTGGTTCACCTGCCTCAGCCGCAGCCCAGGCTTCGGGAGGTGTTCGAGGAGGGACCGCCTGTGGAGATGGAGCAGGGGAGGCCTTGGGGCGGCTCAGGGGTGAGGTCCCTGGGGGGGGGGGGGGGCGCGCGGAAAGGGGAATTGGACGTGAGGCGGGGTCCATGGGCTGAAGGTGGGGGTGTTGCGTGCTTACCGATCTCTTCGGTGGCCCCGTTTCAGGGGCCCAAATTTCCTCTGTTGCTTTGAATGCTGAGATCCCATGGGCTGGGGGGTGCCTCCTGGGGACAAAATCCCTGTCTTGGCAAAAGGGCCGCAAACCCAGAAAGAAAGCGAAGGGATCCCAGGCCCCGTGGCAGCCAGAGGACGAGCAGAGTTTGGGAGCAGGTCCTGTTCGGGCTACACACACACACCCTGGAGCTGGCGCAGTTCCTGGTCTCACCGGGCTCAGTCCCAAAGCCGGCACCAGCCATTGGGCGTCTTCCTCCATCTCCGCAGCCATCGTTAGACTAACACGGACTCACTGGGACTGGGAAACCCTCTCTGCCGGTCACAGTCTCCCTCCTAGGCCATTCGGGACCAGACTAAGTCTGCGAGGCCTCAGCTGCCGTGCCACTCGGGGACACCCGGCTGCTAACGTCCACAGCAGCACAGAGAGGGTAGAGCCCTGCATCTGTGGTTACCATAGCAACCCAGGCAAAGCCAGGTGCACGGAGGATCAAGGCCCCATCTGGAGGACCACAGCCGGAGGACCGCATTCGCTGGCACTCCGTGGCCAGCCCTGGGCTGGACAGGGTTCCGCAGCAGGCCCTGTGCGGAGGGACACACACACTGTCCATCGGAGGGACGATGGGAGATCTAGGGTTTCCTCGTTTGTGTCCTCAGTTTCTTGTCCTCTCTTTCCACCGGAAGAGAACCTGAGTGACCTCATCCGCTCACAGGGCTCCAACTCCACACCCTCACATCAAGGATCTCCATGCTACATCTAGACTCCCCCCTCTAATGCTCTCTGCACACATGGCCCTGGATGTCCATGGCCCTTCACACTGAGGTGCGGCACAGCAGGGCCCCGTGAGTCTGAGTACTGACCTCATACCTTCTGTCTCTGTGAGGGACAGCCAGCCCCCCAGGCACCGCCATAGCTGCCCGCTCTTCTTGTCCACCTTCTCTGCCCACACAGACAGCCAACACCCTTCTGGAGTCACCGACCAAGCGTCTCTCAACCTCACCACTCCCTTCACCAGTCCCATACCCGAGGCCGGGCAGCCCCGTCTGCTGACCAGATCCTGGGCATCAGGATGGTGTCTGCCTCCATCCAACATGCTCCTCTACATCTGCCCTCCGCTCACTGACCGTCTGATTCTATCTCAGACCCCGCCTAAGCCCTCCGCCGCCTCAGGGCAGAAGCTGAGCTGCGGTGTCTGCCCAAGTCCAGCCAGCCCTCTGGTCTCACCTGCCACCAGGCGCTCACTCTACCTCCGGGCCACGTCCTCTCCTCCTGTCTCTTCCTACATCCAGTCCTACATCCAGTCCACTTCTTCCTCCTTCTTGTCCACCCTGCCCACATTCTTCAGTGGGTGCCTAGAAGGATAATCAGGACTCTGGGATTCGATTTCATATTTCTGAGGGGAAAAGGATGCCTAACTGGATGTGGCCGACCCAACTCCGACTAGACCCTGGAGGCCTTGGCCCCCTGGTCTTGCCAAGCAGACCAGTAAGGACTTGTGGGGAGACTGTCAGCGGCTAGGAAAGAGGGGGCACAGCCGAGGCCATTCGGTGAATGCCCGTGGCCTCAGAAGACAGAACCACAGACGGTCAGCTGAGACTGTTGGCTAGGAAGGGCATCTCACCCCACCCTTCATGACACAGGGGGGAAAATCAGAGGGAGGAAGGGTCAGAGCAGGTCTCCCAGCCTCAGAGACTGCGATAGTCTCAGAGCTCCAACGTCAGCAGCTTCCGGGTGGGGAACAGTATGCGTGTGCCTGCCCAGGACCGGAGACCTCACGCCTCTGTCTCTCATAAACTCTCAGGCGTCTCCTGTCCTGCTGCGGGCTGCATGGCACTTTCCAGTCAGGGTCAAAGGGCATCTCAAAGCCGATACTCAGAGCACCACCTTCTCAAGCACAGTGTGCTCCAGGCACCCCTCCTGCCCAAGGTCTCAGGCTGGCACACTGGTCCACACATTAAATCAGGGAATGCGAACCAGGGATAAGCCGTGTGGACTGCAGGGAAGCCAGCTGCCCCCAAGAAGGCCCATCCTCACCTGGAGGCTGGGTGGGGCTCCGCGACAGGACACCCTGGGGGAAGGATGGGCAAAGAGGATCAGGGGACCTCAGCGCTGAATCACCAGCATCCCTCCAGGGTCACCCTCCCTGGCAGGAAGCCCTTTGGAGGGAGCTGATGGGCAGGTGATTGTGCAGCCTCTGTGGGCACACAGGTAGTGCCAGGGCTCACTTTGTCCGGGGTGGGCCTTCCGCCTCTGTGGTGGGCAATGTCTTCGCCTCAAACCTAGTCCAAGCACACATCCCTGTGGTTCTCGTTCTGTGCTGGAGCCCTGCAGACACAGCTCTCCGGCTGGCCTGGCACTGGGCAGTGTTAGAGCGCTTCTAACAGTGGCTGCTCTCATGGTGAGCGCAGCCTTCGAGGGAGGAGGGCACTACTGTGATATTTCCCAGAGAGGACACTGGGGCTCAGGGGCGGGACCTGCCTCGCCAGCGGCAGCGGCAGCGGCAGAGCAGGCACTGGGTGCCCCGTTGCTAGGCTGGGCGACTGGCGTGTGCGGCTCCCAGGTGCCAGGGAGGCCTCAGAGGGAGGCTATGGGGACAGAGCGCTCCCAACACATCTCACCTGAGGAGTCCGGGCTCCCACTGTGATGGCTTCTGGGCACAGAGCTCAGAGCAGCCCAGCGACCTAGGCTGGGCCTTGACACGACAATGCCGCAGGCCCCAGACAGAGTATGGCATCCTGGGCACCCCCTTCGACATGGATCTTTCTGGAATATTTAACCCTCAGACAACCTGAGCACAGCTAAGGGAGGGGGCAGCGCCCGGGGGAGGGGAGCATTCCCCAACGACCGGTGTGCCTCAGCTGTCAGCTCCTGCTCAGCAAAGCAAAAGCCCTTCAGCGCGTCCCACCTGCACTCTGCAGGAGGCTGCTCAGCCAGCACCCATGTCTACTTCAGCGACTCGCCTCCCTGTCACACAGATCACCACAGTCTTCCATCAGCCACAGGCTGTCCTCTCCCCGAGAGGGAGTCAGGGACATGCAATCTCCTCCTCTGTCTCCATCCACCTCCAGCAATGTCCCAGCTCCCTCTGAGATTCGTGCGTCAGGGACTCTGCCGGGCCTGCCTGTACGTAGCCCGCCCTGGCCGGGCACGATTATAGGAATGGAGCAAGCCCAGCGTGCTCTGTCCTCCAATTACCGGAGTGGTTACCATGGCAACCTGCAGACCCTCTTGGAGGTGCCCCAGGAGGAAGCAGGTCCAGAGGGATGGGGTGGAGAATGGGCATTTGGGGAGGAACAGCCTAGGATGGGGCCCCAGTTCATACAGAAGCTGAGCCCCAACTTGAGGCAGTAGACAGCGAGAACTGAAGGGAATAGGGGTACAGGGCCCAATAGGAAGTGGGGAGCAGGGGCCAGATCTAGGGTGAGTTGAACCTGGGATATAAAATTTAAGAAAGTGCCAAAAAAAAAAAAAAAAACCTTAGTGATCAAGATAAATGATATTTAAATCAAAATGAATGCAAAATTATCTTCAATAAAGTATGAATTTTTCAAACACAGGGTCTTCCAGGGCTGGAATGAGGGTGAGGTGAGGGAGGCCACGTCCCACAGCCTGTCTTTACTAAATTTTGGGGTTTGATCATTAGGGATGTTTTTGCAATCATTTTTAAAAAATTTTCACATGAACATATTACCTATCTGAGCTTTTTGGCGGTTCCTTAAATTTTGTACCTGCCTCATTCCCCTGGTGTCAGGCCTGGAGGGGAAGACAGACTGAGCCAGGGGAGGAGGGAGCCTGAGGCAGCTGAGGAGGCGTCATGTGACAGGGAGGCAGGAGACATGAGCGCCTGTCAGTTCTGACAGAATCCGATGGAGATTCTACAAGACTGTGCAACTTGAAGGCTGCTGTTGAGGAGCACAGGTGCCTAGTGTGCACATGCCCCCCAACTACGGGGGTGACAGTAACTCAGAGGGGGGCTCCCTCCTGCTGCCCTCCCTCAGGCTGGCTGTGGAGGGAAGGGGAGGGGAGAGAGAGGAAGGAGAAGGGAGAGGGGAACGGAGGGCGGAGGGGGGGCAGGGCAGAGGCTGGCAGCTCTGCACCACTGGGAGCAGGGCTGTCAGATCAGCTGTAATTGCCTGAAGCTGAGAGGCTGTTGATAAGTGTTACTACTGATCAACCTTCAGATCTGACACCCAGCTCAGGCTGGGATTACTGTTTTGAATGGAAATCGAACCCAAACCAGTAATTACCCGGTGAGTGATGCCAGTCTTCCCTGGAGCCTGCTAGGCGGGGGAATGGCACCTGTACGCCTCTCCCCAAGGGTACCAGCTGGCTGGCTTCCCTCACCCATGGGACAGAACCCTTCTCCCTGCACTGCAGTGGGAGGGACGCCCACCCATCGCCCACCCATCGTCCCCGTCCTCAGACCTCACTCACTGCCCAGACCTGGGCTGGTGGAGGTCCCTTATGGACATTGTCCTGAGCTGTCAAAGGCACTTTCTGGGTTCATGAAGGGGGAGGGTGGTGGCTTGAAGCCTCTGTCAGGGACCTTGCACAGCCACACAGTTATCTCCCGTTAGACCGGGAGGTCCCTGATCGGCCTGAGCGGGGACCAGGTGACGGGCAAGGCCTCCACAGGCGCGGTGCCCACCCTGGCCCGTCTCCACCCCGGTGAGCAGCGTGTGGTTGCTCTCCATGCCAGACCAGACCGGGTGTGCCTGGAAACTCTCCCTGGAAACAAGCGGCATTCTCCGGCCCTAGCCTGTGTCTCCTCGGTGCCTCTCACCCTGTTTGGGGAGCCCCAAAATGCTGGCCCCACCCACCACCAGGCTGGACAGGGAAGGCTGCCCTGCCCCTGCCCCAGCTCCCTCCCCCCACACTGGTGCTGTGGTGGCGTATCACTCACCACACACACCCTCTGCCCTCTCCGCCGTGCCAGGCCCTGTGGCCCAGGAGCCCTGGGGAGGAGGATAAGTAGGCAGGTAATGGCTGATCCCTACAACTGCACGGCAGACTGAGTGAAAATGTCCTGAACTGCAGTCTGGAGGCGCTGCTAATCTGCCTCAGCCTGGAAGGGTTCAGAGTGTATGTGTCCTCAACCTTTCATGTTGGAGTTGGACAGTGAAGCAGGCAGTGCCAAAACACTCAGCACTCCACCCAGAGCGAGCCGGCACCTCGAGGGCGCCACCTAGTGACGGCGCAGCGGGAATGCAGCTCTGCCTTTGGGCACTGGGATACCCCTCTGTTCCTCTGACAGATCCCAGCACTCAGCTGTGCAAGTGGAAACTGGAAAGTGGTCCGGCTTTGTCCACAACAGCTGGACCTTGGAAGAAAGAGCCACGATAAGCCCCAGGATCTGGAAGCTCTTTGGCAGTGGGCCGGGGAGGGGCTGGGCCCTTGGAGCTCCCGGGACCCTCCAGGGCACATGGGTGCCCTATAACTCTCTGCTCCCTCGGCAGTGTCTCCCCGCTGCTTCACTGGGACCTCAGCGCTGTCCGCTGTCCGCTGTCCGCAGATCCAAGCCTGGCCCCCAGGGAGAGCTGACAGGAAGCCCACGCCCAGAACTGGCCAGCTCAGCCTCAGGTGCTGCGATAGATGTGGGGCCCAGAGAAACTGTGCTCACTATCCCCTCACTCACCTGCACAGCTAACAACATACAGTGTCCAGGCTCGAAGAGCAGCCAGCCTGGGGCAAACCAGGTATATTGGGGGGGGGGGGGGTTTGCAGGGAAAGGCGAGGGAATGTGCCCAGCTTTGGGGGTGAGGGAGAGAAAGAGAACACACAAGGGCAGGGTAAAGGGGAACATGCACTGGGGAATACCTGGGAGGGGTGAGCAAACGTTTTCTTAAAGAGCCAGACAGTCAATACTGAGGCTCGCAGGCCGTGCTCCACCCTGAAGCTGCAGCGTCACAGCAGCCGGAGACCACATGTAAACAAACAGGCCAGCATGCGCTGCACTCAGCTGTTTGCGAAAGCAGGCTGCCAGCCCACCCGGCCCCAGGTTGCCTACTTGATCCAAACTCACTACCCGCCGCAGTGGCTGTCCATGCTCCACCCGAGGCCACAGCCCCGTCATAACTTCACCCCAAAACTGCCCACAGGGACCAGAGGCTCAGGGACGAGGAGCTCACCGCTGCCTCCTAGAGCAAGGCTGGAGGTGGTGTCACAAGGGGCTGAGGTAGAGCAAACAGGTCGGGGGTGAGAAGCTTGGCCAGGGGACCCCCAGACCCGGGTCCTGCCCTCTCTCCATTCCTCCCCCCACCCCACCCCACACTCACCTGCAGAGGGAGGCTCTGCGCAGCTGCAGCTACTTCCCTTCCTTCCCCACCGGGCTCCCTCTCTGTCCGGCTGACGTCCGGGCAGCCCCTTCCCAGACGGGAAGCCCTCCAAGGCGGGTGGGGGATGGGACTGAACTGCCCCAAGGACACGCCGCGGGACAGATGACACCCCGGGGAGGACGAGGTGGCCGGAGGGGGGAGGCGGTGTAACCCGGCACCGGGACCCAGGGGCCCGGGAGGGGCCAGGCTGGAGCCGCCCCCCGCCCCGCCAGGCGGGGCCCAGCCGGCGGCGCCCACCGGGTCCTGGGACACGCCACCGGGGCCCGCCCGCGCCAGCCTGCCCACCCCAGCTCTGGCGCCCGCAGGCAGGTGGCGTCTTTGCGAGAAGATCACAAGTGGCCGGCTCAGGCGGGTCCGCGGCCTCTCGGGTTGCACTAAAAGTGAGACCGCGGAAGATGCTATCTGGGCGCACCGCACGGAGGCAGCGCGGGCTCATCCAACATTGATGCGGCCCGGACTGCCCCGGAGCCCCTCTGGGGGGCGCAGAGTCCCGGCTCCCAAATCCCGGAGAGGGCTCCGCCTAGAAGCTCAGCACCGACGCCACTCAGGCACCTCTCCGCCCCTCTGTCCAAGGACCCCTCCAGGGCCGCCTTCCCAATCATGCCTAGTCCTAGGCCAGGGGAGGGGCAACGTGCCCCTTCTACCCTCTCTCCCAATCCTCTCCCACCTGTCTCGGGGGCAAAAGAGGGAGGGAGGGTGGGAGCTGACTAGTCTCCACATAGAGTCTGTTCCCTCCAGCACATCTGCCTCCACTCAAATGCACACACCCACATGGCCACTGGGTGGCGTGCACGCCCCCTCCAACAAAGGTGCCCAAACTCATCAATGGTGCACACATGCCCTGGCATAGCATGCACCTACCCAGACACGCTCTCTGGCACACACACGCTGAGTTGCACAGCCAGGGATACACATCAATAGAAGCCTTCTCCCAGAGGAGCCCAACCCATCCCTGCCTCTGCTCCTGATACTTGGGATGGAGAGAGAACACCACCCAGAATGCCCCCACCCAGAGCACATTGGACTTTGGAGGGAGTGTCGGGTCCAGGCAATGCCCTCTTGGTGCCCGAGGCATTCCTGGTGTGGTGTTTAGTTGGTCTGCAGTGCCAAGAGGGAGGGCCTGGAGGCAGAGCCAGGTGGGGATTACGTCTTTGCTGAGGAAAGTGACCTTGTGAGATGACAATCCTGGGTTCCAGTTGCTCTCGTGTAGACACTCCCTGGCTCCCAAGGTTCCCAGATGCTGGGCCCTCGTCCCCCTGATGTCAGCTCCATGCCCCTCATTCTCACACGAGGTCCCAGTCGGCCAGTGCGGTACTCCAGCATCACACACCTGTGGGAAGCTGTCTCCTGGCAACGGCAAGGCCAGGCAGTCCCCCAAAGCCTTAAGCCTGCCGACTTCCCCACACATGACCTGCCACTCACCAACAGACCCCGCCCCCTCCCCAATACACACCACACATCTAGGTTGTTCTTTGTTCAGAATACAGGGATTTTTGCATGTTTTTTGGTGATGGCTGTCATTGAAACTCACTTTCTCTTCATATACAGCTAGTTGTGTCATGCATGGTATTAGAGGGAGGAAAGAGGCTTTTTTTTTCTTTTGAGAAGCACACTCCATGTTTAAAATAGTCTTTTCTACGGTCTCATGGTTGAAAGCATACTCTCCCGGTTCTGGTAAAATGAACTTACCGGTATAAGATCTAGAGAATAATATACGGTCTATGTACTGGTGCCCCGCTGCACGGATTTGTGCACACGGAAAGGAAATGAATTAGAAGGTGGCTGGTGGGGCTGAACTGGGCGAGACAGGCTGGACACACCCTGGAGCCAACCTGGGGCGATGTGCAGCTGGAAGGGCGTCTATGGAGTGAGCGGGGTGTCACTCGGCCTGGCCTGTGGGGATCAGGCTGAAACCAGCTCTCTGATATCCCCCAAGAGGTCCTGGATTGCTAGAGGGCAGTTTTCGGGTGACGCATCCCAAATCCCTCCTCTCTGGTTCTGGGGTATGTCACCCAAGAACTGCCACTGCCAAGTCACCGCAGCTCAGCAGCTCCTGCGTTGAGCATCTGCCCCCTGGTGGTCAGTGTGCATCATACCTACTGGCTGGTTGGAAAATCACTTAGCCTTATATATATATATAGATGTTAGAGTTATGATTTGGGAAAAGTAGATTAGTTTATACGCTTGATTAAAGAGTACCATGGATATTAAGAAATGCAATGAAAATACAATAAATATTGCAAATTGAAAAAAGAAAAAAAAAAAGGAGAAATAAGACCAGATCATCTGCCCTGCTGCTCCCCAGCCTGTGCCACCTTCTCTGCCGATTCTGAGCCTAGCAGTCAGGACTGGAGTTGGCTGGTGGGTACAAGTCCTAAGAGAGGGCTCCATTTCAGTTCCTGATCTACTGGCGACTTCTCTACTGGGGCTAAAGGCCCAGTCTCTCTTGGAGAAGTTGAATCTTGTCACCCATGCCTCAGGCACTGGCTAAAGTCCCCAGCCCTGAAGTCCCCCATCTGACCCTGCTTCTCATCCCTGTAACTGTGTCCCTATCACCCAACGGGTCCCAATTGGTTCCCACCAGGTCTTTATTAGTCATCCTCTCCAGTCCCTGGACTGCCGCCCTAGACGTGGTCCTGACCCATCTCAGCCTCCCCTGCTTCCCTGCCCACTCGCCTCACAGAACTCCTGATGACAAATGTAGGGCCTCCCTGAGTCACCACGATCACCTTTGTCTGTAGGAATGGCCTCACTTTCAGTCAATCCAACAGAAAAGTTCTGATGTTAGTGGAGGAGCCCAGCTATGAGCTAGGAAGAAATAACAATAGCCACCAATTACATGGCACTTACTATGTGCCTGTCACTGTCCCAATCACTCTACATCTGTTCAGCCTTACACATTAGCACATTTAATCCTCACAACAACCCTAGGAGACACATACTCTCATTGTATCCAACTTAAAGATGAGGAAATGGAGGCCCACAGCCGTTCAGTAGTTTTCCTAAGGTCAACAGTGTGCAGTGCAGGCAATCAGAATACTGTAAGGGAACAAGGAACAACTTTCTGGAACACGGGAAAGCAGAAGCCAGAGCCACTGTTCAGAGTTCCTGTGTGGGGTGATGAAAAAGGTTTTAAGAGTGGTGATGTAACATAATGTGGTGAAGGTAATGGATGCTGCTGAGTTGTACACTCAGTGAAATGGCTCGTTTTTTTGTTATACATATTTCACCACAAAAACCTCAACTGTATTGCTATATACTTGTTATTACAATATTATTGAAGAATATGCAATAGTTAGGGATAAATCTTACAAAAGCAGTAAAAAAAAACTTATACACTGAAAACTACAAAATATGCCTGAGAAAAATCAAAGGTGATATAAATAAACAGAGATATACCATGTTCATAGATAGGAAGGCCCAATATTAGTAAGAGTCAACTCACCCCAAATTGATCTATAATCAAAATCCCAGCAGGTTGTGTTCTTTTTGTTTTGTTTTTGTAGAATTGAAAATTTTTATTTAAAATTAATGTGAAGTTGAAAATGACCTAAAATAGCAAAAACCATTTTGAGAAAGAAGAACATCCTGATTTCTCCATGATTTTGGTAAAAGAGTTTCTCCAAATCACTACTTCTCTCTTGTTCTGACTTCACACTCACCAAGCAACTTTTTAAAAAAATACTCACCAGAGTATATTTTTCCCATTGATTTTTAGAGAGGGTGGAAAGTTTAGGGGGTGGGGGGAGGAGAAACATTATTGTGAGGGAGAAACATTGGTTGCCTCCTGAACAGGCCCCGAGGTGGGACCGAGAACCTGCAACCCAGGTATATACCCTTGACCAGGAAGTGAACCTGTGACTCTTTGGTGTTTGGGCTGATGCTCTACCACCAAGACACACTGGGCAGTGCACCAAGCAGCTTTTTTATTTTACTTGCCAAGTAGCTTGATTCGAGATTGGGGATGGGCCCTGGGCATAACTACAAAGGGATCTTCACAACTGTGGGGTAATAAATGGGCATTCTGGTTTAAAAAAATAAAGTTGAAAATCCTGAACAACCTGATTTCAAGACTTATCACAAAGCTATAGCAATCAAGACAGAGTGGTGTTGGTGTCATGAAAGGCAAATAGACCAATGAAGCACAATGCATAATTTAGAAATAAAGGGACAGCTGATTTTCAATAAAGGCGAAAAGATGGGAAAGTCTTCTCAACAGATGGTGCTGGAACAATAGAATATCTTCTCTCTCTCTCTCTCTCTCTCTCTCTCTCTCTCTCTCTTAATGAACCTCATATTGTATCCAAAAGTTAACTAAAAACAGAGCACAGAGCATATTAAATCTAAAATTAGTTGATTCCTCCCTAGGAGAAACATCTGTCAGTTGGAGATAGGCAATTATTTCTTAGATATGATACCAGGAGCATAATTTATAAATCGGACTGCATTAAAAGTAAAAATGTCTGATCTTCAGAAAACATAAGAGGATGAAAAGAAAGACACAGATTTGGAGAAAATATTTGCAAGTCATAAATCTGATAAAGGACATGTATCCAGAATATACAAAGAACTCTCCAAACGCAAGAATAAGGAAAAAAATAACTCAATTAAAATACGAGAAAGGTTTTACCAGATACTTCCTATATGGATGGCAAATAAGCACATGAAAAGATGCTCAATATCATCAGTCATTAGGGAAAGGCAAATTAAAATCACCATGATATTCCACTACACGCCTATTAGAATGGCTGGCATGAAAAAGACTAAGTTATCTCAAGGATATGGAGGAACTGGAATTCTCACACACTGCTTTGGGAAATGTAAAATGATATGATCATTTTGGAAAGTGACACTGTTTCTCAAAACATAAAATGTACACCTACCACATGACCTCGTTAGTCTACTCCTAGGTATTCACTCAAGAAAAATCAAAACATATGCCCATACAAAGATTTCTGCATGGAGTCACAAAGCTTTATTTTATTTTTATTTTTTAAAATATATTTTATTGATTTCTTTACAGAGAGGAAGGGAGAGGAATAGAGAGTTAGAAACATCGATCAGCTGCCTCCTGCACACCCCCTACTGGGGATGTGCCCACAACTAAGACACATGCCCTTGCCCGGAATCGAACCTGGGACCTTTCAGTCCACAGGCTGACGCTCTATCCACTGAGCCAAACCAGTTTCAGCATGAAGCTTTATTTGTAATAGCCAAATAAGTGGAAACCACCCAAGTGTTGACCAGCAGGTGAACCTATAAACAAAGGTATGTCCGTATGGTGGAATATGACTCAGCAATAGAAAGAAATGAACTACCAATGCACGCCACCGCATGGGAAGAAATCAAATTGCTCTGCTGGGCAAAAGAAGCCGGGCTACAAAGAGAGCACACACTGAAAGACTGAATTTATACAAACTTCTAGGAAGTGCAAACAAATCAGTTCACTGAGCACCCGAGGCCGAGGGGCCGTTTTGGTGGGGACCTGAAGGAAGGAGGGCCATTTCCAGGTTCAAAGATATGGTGGCAGCAGAAGCCAGAGAACAGGGTTGGAAAGTGATGATTACCTAGTAACAGCTGCTTTTATTTGTTTCTTTTTGCAGGAAAAGGTTTAGTAAGTATATGGAATTATCTCAATTTAAAAGTCTCCTCCCATATAGGTATTAGACCTTTGGCAAAAGCTACCACTCATTTCTCCAGGAACCTAGACTGTGAGCTCCCTTGGGGGGAGCATTTATGCCTTTTTAGCTCTTTATCTCCAAGGCCCCCCCCCCCCCCCCACACACACACACATAGTTCGCCCTCACACATTGCTGAGTAAGTGAATGGATGTGATTTAGGATCGGAACACAAGCTTGAAGGTTGCATTATTTTAAGTTTACTAATCCCATCATTTCAGAGTTTCCCCTCCACAGAGAGCACTGCTTTTCAAAAGGGTGAGCACCCTGGGACGGTGAGGGACAGCAAGCTGATGGCTAGGATTGCGCAATGAAGGGTTGACAAGGAAACAGAATCAAACATGTTTTGTTTTGTTTTTTTAAATATATTTTATTGATTTTTTACAGAGAAGAAAGGAGGGGGATAGAGAGTTAGAAACATCGATGAGAGAGAGACATCGATCAGCTGCCTCCTGCCCACCCCCTACTGGGGATGTGCCTGCAACCAAGGTACATGCCCTTGACCGAAATCTAACCTGGGACCTTTCAGTCCGCAGGCCGACGCTCTATCCACTGAGCCAAACCGGTTTCGGCCAAACATGTTTTTATGCAAAGAAAGAGGCGGCCCAGTTGCACCCATCTTTAAAAAAAAAATAAAAAAAAAAAAAATATATATATATATATATATATATATATATATATATATATATATATATATATATATATATATAGATATATAGATATATAGATATATAGATATATAGATATATAGATATATAGATATATAGATATATATCGATATATAGATATATAGATATAATATATTTTTATTGATTTCAGAGAGGAAGGGGAAGGGCTAGGGAGATAGAAACATCAATGATGAGAGAGAATCACTGATTGACTGCCTCCTGCACGCCCATGCTGGGGAACGAGCCCACAACCTGGGCATGGGCCCTGACTGGGTGATGACATGAGCCATCACCGCCTGTTGCACAGGTCAATGCTCAACCACTGAGCATCCCAGGCCGGGTTGTTGTACGTCTTGAGGGGCAGGACAAACTTGAATAGGTTTACAGGCCAAGGACAGATCTCCAATTAAGACAGGGAGGTGGGATGGAGAAGAGAGATGAGATGGAATCTAGGGGAGAGTAAGTAGGGTTTCAGGGGGAATTAGCCTGTTTTCGGAGTGTCAGACCGCGAGGAGGTTTTGCAGAGCGCAGGGAAAGGCAGCAGCAGGGAGCAGGTCTTAGGGCAGCGCGAGCAGCTTGTTAAGGAAGTTTCTCTTCCAATTCTCACCTTAGGGCCATGGAGCAACCAGTTAACTCCAGAATTCTGGAGATCGACATGAGATTGCAAACTTTAAAAAACAAACAACACAACAACAACAACAACAAAAATCTATCAACTATGATCCTGGTTGACTTTTTAAAAGAGGGGGTAGCGTCTGACACACCAAAAAAGAGTAGAAAGGACAAAAATCTGGGAATATATCAAATCCACTCTGCTTTATGACCAACTCACTCCAACGTCCTTATTTTTCCCATTTCACCGGGAAGGATGCTCCTCCCTCCAAGGCCAGCGCGTGGGCAGCGCGGCTCCACGCACCGCCCACGCGCAGAGCTCTGTCCCCGCGGGGCGGGCGGGGGGGGCGCACTCCGCAGGGTGCCAGCCAGGTCCTCCCGCCCCCCCCCCCCCAGGGCCCCGCGGGGCGCAGATCCAGGAGGCGGGCCTGGAGCCCAGCGGCGCCCTACCCTCGCCCGCCCGACCCTTCACCTTCCCCGCGGCTCCCGGGCCCACCGACGCCACGAGTGTGTGTGTGGGGCGGGGGTGGGAGGGCGACAGCTCGCCGGGCTCCACGCCCCGCGCCCCCGCGGACAGCTCCGCCCGCCGGAGTGAGGACGCCCTCGCTCGGCTTGGGTCTGGGACATCCGAGGCTCCCGGTACCCGGTACCGACGTTGCGGATGCTCGAGGGTCCGAGTCCGCCGTGGGGTCCGGGCGCTCTCGCCGGCTCTCATCCCCCTGGAACCCGGCTTCTCCCGCGGGAGGCGAGCGCCCAGGGCGCCCACGCACGGCCACCCGGCGGGGCCCGGCCACGTCCATCCTCCGGCGCCCGCCCTACCTGTCGTAGCTCCAGCGGCTGTAGGACAGGGTCCGGTGGCTGCTGACGCCCTCCATCGCCGCCGCCTCCGGGCTCCGCGGGACTCGGAGCTCGCTCGCTGCGGGGCCGGGCGCGGGCGGAGGACAGTACTCACCCCCCCCCCCCCCACCGGGGGCGGGCCCCCTCCGGCTCCGCCAATGGCGCCGGCGCCTGGGCTGCGGGGACCCGGGCCCCGGGGGCGCCCTCCCCGCGCTGAGTCCCGCGGGGGCACGCCTCCTGCAGCCCGGGCTGCTTATTTATGTCTGATGTGTGCGCCATGTCGCCATGGCAACCGTTCCATCTTCTCCTGGCGTCGCCAGGGCACTGCGCTTTCAAACCTGCCCGGGACAGGGACTGCTAAGAGGAGGCTGCCCTTTCTCCCGCAGTCCCGGGTACAGGTCCGGTACCCCGACCCCCTCTGGAGAGATGGCCCCTATTTTCCGGCGTCGGGGGGCGAGGGGGACAGCGTCTTCATCCGTTAAAGAACCCCCAGCTTTATACCTCAATTGTCCCCTTCTCAGGAATAGGAATATCCATCCCCAGAAATTTGGAGATCTCACCTCCCTCTCCCCTCCGCCGCCTTTTCCTTCCAAGCTTGCAAGTTAGTTAACCTCCGGGATCCCCCTCTCCTAAAACCGTAGGGACTCAGCCCCCTCTTGACCCTAGTGGAAATCCACTTCTCCCTTCCCCTCCCCCACTGGATTCCCTGGGCCCCACACTTCAGCATATCTGGGGCCCTTGGGTTCCCAAGACCAAGCTCGGTAAACAATCCCATTTCTAGGCCATTCCTTTCTGTTTGTTTCCCTTGGTGTTTTCATTAAATCCAGCTGTGTTGTCTCAACAAGCGGAGACGCTTTGTCTGCATTTGGCTAAGGTTGGTCCAGAGGAAGGAGAACCGGGTAGCTGTGTGGAGTGGGTTGGGGAGGGAGGGAGGGAGAGCGGGCCTCCTCTCAATCCACTTCCCTCCCCCTGCTGCTCCTAACCCCACCTCCACTGGGGGGATTTGCAGGTATAATCTCCTCGCAAGGTCATGGGAGCCTAAGAAGGACCTTTCAGTGAGCTGTGGAGAGGCTGTGCTTGGGCGCTGGGACGCAGGCTAGGTGGAGTGCAGGGTGATAGGGGTTGAGCTACAGTAATCCAAGGATCAGGGGCATCTCCTGTGAAACGAGACTTGCTTGTTAACCCTTAGCTACACGGCTTGCAACTGGCAGTGCACCTGTTGCATCTAGCCCACAAGTGGTTTTTGCTTGTGTGGCACAGGCGTTCCCATGGCTAAGTTGACAACACTTACAAAGTGGGAGATTTAATAGGTCAAGCCTTTTGTCTTCTCTTGAAAGTCTGATGCCCTTGGGCCTGCCTGCCTTCAGTATGGCAGGCATAGAGCTCCCTTGCAGGAGCATGTCCTCTCCTATGGGCCTCAGCCCCAGCCATCCGGCTTCTCTCCCTCACATAACTTGCTGGTCTCAACAGCTTTAGAGTTTGCCACCATGTAGATTACAGCCATCTCTGTAGTCACTGGTTTCCCATGGCCCTCAGAGCTGCCCAAATGCCTCATTGACCAGTATTTACCAAGGGCCAGGTCCTCAGCAAAATGCTATATGTAACAGACATGATGGATTCCTATTCCTGACTGCATCTTTTTTTTTTTTAAAAAAAAGATATTTTTATTGATTTTTTACAGAGAGGAGGAGAGAAGGATAGTTAGAAAGATCGATGAGAGAGAATCATCAATCAGCTGCCTCCTGCACACCCCCCACTGGGGATGTGTCCACAACCATGGTACATGCCTTTGACCGGAAATGAACCTGGAACCTCTCAGTCCGCAGGCCGACGCTGAACCAAACCGGTTTCGGCTCTGACTGCATCTTAATGGTGAGACTCGGGAGTGCTCGTTTGGGACTCCAGAAACATGTTGCAAGTGTGTGAAGCCTTCTCATGGGGGTGAGGAGGAAGCTCCCTGTCTGGAGAATGTATGGAGTTTATTGTCCTTCCCACAGACACTGCAGAACCAGAAGCCACTGCTCCTGAGCCATACGTTATAAGACAAGCCTCCAAGGATGTTTTCTCGGGAGCAGTGGTCGGCAAACTCATTAGTCAACAGAGCCAAATATCAACATTGCAAGGATTGAAATTTCTTTTGAGAGCCACATTTTTTTTAAACTTAAATTTCTTCTAATGCTACTTCTTCAAAATAGACTCGCCCAGGCCATGGTATTTTGTGGAAGAGCCACACTCAAGGGGCCAAAGAGCCATATGTGGCTCGCCAGCCGCAGTTGGCCGACCACAGCTCTAAAGGATTGATAGGCGGCCAATAGGACCTAAGAAGGGACTCCCTCAAGGTCCTGCCCCTACAGCATCACCCCACTCCGTGGGAAGCGCTCTTCCTCCCCTGATGTTTGTGTGGACATGAAGCAATATTTATCCTTCTCCTCACCCAAAGACAGACCGAGGACTCCATCCGCTTTTGGAGAGAGGGTTCTGCTCCTCTGCTTGAACCCTGTCTGATATGACCCAGTGGCAGGAGCAGGGAGAACAAGGGTAGGAGCAGATCTTAAAGATGTTCAAGTGGAAGTGGCTGGGAGATGGAACGTAAGGTTAGACAGAGGAGAGCTCACTCACCCGGGAGTGGCCCCTGTGACTTGGGATCCAGTGCTCTGAGGCGGGCACCAGGAGCTGGTCTGATACATTTGCGGTGGTGACCCCTGAAGCTTGGATGTGGTGACGGCCTGCAGTGAGATGGGTAGTAAACATCTCTGCTGCTTCACTCAGATTCTTTTGGATTCCTTTTTACTGCTCTCACGGTGTCCTGCCCACCTTCCACTTTCACCAACAGCTTTGCTTCTAAAGCCCAACACTTCTTCAAAGGACTGCCTTCCCATTGCCGGAGCCACTCTGCTCACCCACAGAGTGGTAGTCACCTAGGAATTTACTGCCACCCTGCATGGCCCTTGTCCAACACCTGACAGGTGCAGGAGTAACAAAGTGCAGCATCCTTGCCATGGGCAACACTGATGGATAACTAGTATTCCAGCGGCCCTTTAGCATCAGGTTCATTGTAATTTCTGTGAGACTTTGGGATCATATCCTTGTTTCCCTTTCTCCTACTTTTTAAAAAATATATTTTATTGATTTTTTACAGAGAGGAAGGGAGAGAGATAGAGAGCTAGAAATGGCGAGGAGAGAGAAACATTGACCAGCTGCCTCTTACACTCCCCACACCGGGGATGTGCCCGCAACCAAGGTACATGCCCTTGACCGGAATCGAACCCGGGACCTTGCAGTCCGCAGACTGACGCTCTACCACTGAGCCAAACCGGTTTCGGCTTTTTCTCCTACTTCTTGTCCTCCTGCACCCACTCCTTTTTGCGTGTCCCGCAGCAGCATTCAGTGGTGCACTACAGCTAGCTAGTGCCCAGAGCCGATTGCTAGCATCTCTTCCCAATGCCATGTTCAGAACTTGGCCACAGTGGGAGCATTCACCATAGAGTATTCATAGAAATTGGCAAATGCTATGAATCAAGGCTTTTCCCCCCTGAGAGCCAGTTGTTAATTATTTATAATCATATAACGGAGGCACTTCCTTAACCACTTGTGCATGAGTATTCATTTCAGAGTTTGCTCAACCTGCACTTGCAGCGGCTGAGTCCTCCTCATGGTGTCATTGCTGTCACCCAGAGGAGACTGCCCCAGCACTTACGTCAGAGGCCTCCCACCCGGACAGGGCAGCACATGTCCTTACGGGAACGGCCCCCTTCTCTGAATACAGATTTATCTTCTTTGCTGCCCGTAGTGCTTTTCCAATGGCTTATAGACAAGTTATCAACCTGAGATCCTGCTAGGGAAGTCTCAGCTGAAGGTTCTCTTTATGGAAGAGGATGTCTGGCAATGGTTTTGTAAAACCAGGGGTCTTACCATATGTACTTCATTACCTGGGAACAACGGGTGGAAAGTGAGAGTGGCCACTAACGCCCAGCTAAGGACCCAGCTCTGGGATGAAACTGGCCAGGGACACAGTCCTCCAGGGTGTAGAACATGCATTAGACGATCCGCTGATATACAGTGCCGTGTCCCCAGGATTTAGAATACACCTTGGTTTCAGACTTCTGGTCTCCAGAACCGTGACATAATAAACTTCTTTTAAGTCACCAAGTTTGTGGTACTCTATGGCAGTGGTCGGCAAACCGTGGCTCGCGAGCCACATGCGGCTCTTTGGCCCCTCGAGTATGGCTCTTCCACAAAATACCACAGCCTGGGCGAGTCTATTTTGAAGAAGTGGCGTGAGAAGTTTAAAAAATTTGGCTCTCAAAAGAAATTTCAATCATTGCACTGCTGATATTTGGCTCTGTTGACTAATGAGTTTGCCGACCACTGCTCTATGGCAACCCTAGGAATCCAACAGATCGTCTTACACATAAACCAGCTTCTCCCAAGTCCTTGTCACATGTTCTGCTTTCAAGGAATCCAACTAAGCACATTCCCCCTCCAGCTGAGTTTTTAGGTCTAAGGTTGGAGTTTCCATTCTCAGGTAACCTTTACCTCTCCCATCTCTTGCATCCCCAGTGAGCTGAGCAATACGTGATCCTGCCCTATACCATCTCCTTCTCCCAACCTCATTTGGTGAGTGGCCTCATGCACCTGCTCAAACTCTACCACCACGTGGAGGCCAGGCTCTTTCATACCAGCTCTGGCACCACAGCCTCCCTGGATGGAAGCCCAGAAACCTCATTTTGGTCATCAGGGCCTGGGCTAGGGATTCTCCTGGGAAATGGTGGCTCCAGAAGTTTTGTATAGGGAGCTTTTAGATTACAACCTGACCGGAAGGGGAGTGAGCCCTAGATTTACTTAGAAGTGTTTCCGAACCACATTTTGAAATGGATTATTTGGAGTGATTTTGGGTAGGTATAGAGGAAGATGCTTTGTAACCATCACTTTGGCCCTAAGATGGACAAGGAAGCATTTCTAGAAGTCTTGGTCACTCTCTGCACTGCCCTGGCCTCTCCAAAGCCGAAGGTGCTTCTTCTAAACCAGGCCTGTAGGAAACTGCTCAGGAACTGAAGGGGAATGAGCAACCAGCAGTCTTAAGTGGTGTGAGGGAGCCCTCTGGTGGCCATCACTCAGAAAACCTCGGGCATAGAGCAGCGTTGCTTCTGGGATTAGAGGTCCATTGCTATGGACAGAAGGACCAATACTTGGAGGCAGAGTCCATTCTAAGACTAACAACCATCATCCTGGACAGAATCATAAGCATAGGCTGGCAGCCCCCATGTGACAGAAAATAGATCAGGACAGAACAGATGGATCACAGAACAGAGACCAGATCAGCAAACCGTTTGCCCCTATGGGAGACATCACTGGGGAAAAGGGGACAACTGGAATTTTGTCGGCCCCATGAGGACTTTGGTTACTGGCACAATGATTATTTTGTTCAGTTAAAAATTTTATAAAATTTAATTAAAATTTCAAATTTTAAATCTGACTTCAGGTTCAGAGAACTAGAGACACAACCTGGACAACTTTTGGGAGAATCAGAGGCTGGTGTCCCCAGAGAAGGCAGAGATACTGTGAGGCTATCATTGCAACACTTTTACCTCTAAGCTGCGTATCCTTGGAAACACAATTCCATTATGTGGGCCACTGTGAAACTGAAAGTAATACTTTGATCTTCATTCCTTTCTTCAAAGCTCTTCCTCTCTTTGTGCCCAATTTTAATGTCTTTAAAGATTGCATTCCCTTCTCTGCAGATTTCAGCATGTTCTGTACTGTGTCTTCCTAAGACTTGTTCCTACCCTATAATTTACAGCATTCTGTCATAATTGTTTTTGTGCTTCTACCTCATAATACTGAGACCCATAGAGAGCAGAGAACATTCATCTTCTATAGCCCCAGTACCTGGTGCATACTAAGCGTCACTATTTGTAGAATGAGTAAAACAAGGAATACGGTCTGGTGTGCTCGCTCCCTCAGACCCTCTCCAGGAGATCCTGATGACTCCTAATGAATCACCATGTCCATAGGGCCTCGTGGTAATTATTCTGCAAGCCATCCATTTTCTTATTCATGTAGCAAATGTTTATTTCTTAAGAATTATTCTGGGTCTGGGTCAGCTCTGGGACCTAGGAATGTTAAGTCTACAGGAAACTTTGCCCTCACAGAGCTTGTGCTCTTAATAGGGGAAACACAGACAAGTTCACAACGGTGAGATAAATGCTAAGCTAGGAAAACATCACAGGATCCTGGTTATAGGAGCACCTTCCAAGAGGCACATTTGGACCAAAACCTGAGGGATGAGTAGGAGTGGGACTAAAACCTAGGGGATGAGTAATAGGATGAGCTACAGGGGCACGAATTCTAGCAGAGCAGAGAGCAAGTGCAAGGGAGCCCAGGCTGGGAGTAAGAGTGGAGCTGGAGAGCCATGCAATCCGATGAACCATACAGGTTGTGATAAAGCGTGGCTATAGGACACACTTTACCCTAGGCTATGGGACTCCACTGAAGAGATTTCAACTGAGGTGTGTCCTGGTCAGTGTGGCTGCTGTGAGAAGGGACCAGAGAGGGTGAACAGGAAACCATTTTTTCCTAAACGGACTACTCACATCAAACATTTCCGTGATCAGACGTGCAGCTGACTTTCCACACCATGCAACTCTGACACCAGCCGAATGTCCCAGTTTAGCATAGTTTTGACAGTTTGCCTGGAGACAGTGTCAGATCCTAATGTTAAGAGCTCAGTCCCACAGGACGGCCCCACCCCTTCAGATGCCAGTTGTAAGTGCAGGTTGTTGCCTGTGCTCTGACCGGCCCAACACAAATTGGGGTTCCATCACTTTGCTGGAGCACTAAAGCTTGCTAGCCATTACTCATTTACTGCAAAGGATACGAATGAGCAGGCAGATGAAGAGGCAGAGTGCCGTCTGAAGGGGCCTGGCGCCCAGGAACTTCAGACTGTCTGCCTGTGCCACCATCCTAGCACGCACTGGGTTCCTGGCTGCATTCTTTTCACTGGCCCAGGAGCTCTCTGAACTGTCCTTGGGTTTGTGGAGGCATCATATGTGAGTTTGATTAACTCACGGGCACTTAAATCAAGCTGAAAGTTCCAACTTCCAACCAGTCCCCATCTAATGGTTATCTAGAAGCTTTCCAAAATCACTTCATTAACATAATCTTAGATGCTATTGACAGGGGCTTGTTAGGAATAACAAGACTCTATCTTTATAGTTCCCATCACTTAGGAAATGCCAAAGGTTTTACAATATAAGCTGCCTACCAGGAGCATGGATGAAGACCAACATATATATGAGTATCATAAAGAGCAAGACTGAAGGCAGAGTGGTAATGAACTAGTTGAGGCATGATAGTGGAATGGGAGGGGAGAATCAAGAATTTACCCAAGGTTTAGGGTTTGGACAACTGGGTATGTAGTTGAGTCATGACCTGAGGAAGGAAATTCAGGTGGTGATTTGTGGGGGAGGAAGAGACAACCAGTTCAATATGGAACTGAATTTCGGATGCTTTTGAGACTCCAGGTGCGGTATCTTCTATCCGTTTAACTAGTCCAGAATCAGGAAACTAGTTCTGAATGTGGCCAGAGCTAGAGCTAGAGCAGGGGCATCCTGAACATACAGGCAGTCATAACGGTCACAGGCTTCGCAAGGTCTTCCAGGCAGAGGGTGCAGAGGAGGTGAAGAGGGCCCAGGATGCAGCCCTGGGGAATGAAACATCAGGGAGGTCAGAGGAGGAAGGACCAAGAAAAAGCACTGAAAAGCAGTGGTTAAGGCAGTTGAAAGAAAATCGGGGAGTGTGGTGTGTCACAGAAGTCAAGCCACATTGTTTTTAGCATAAGCACAAGCACATAATGAAGAGAACATGTACACACATTGACAGCAAAAACAAACTTGTGCATACATAAGCAAAGGGATAAAAATAAAATCCAGCCCTGGCCAGTGTGTCGTCCTGTGAACTGCAAGGTTTCAGGTTCGATTCCCAATCAAGGCACAGCCTGTGTTGTGGGCTTGATACCCAGTAGGGGGTTTACAGGGGGCAGCCAATTAATCCTCCTCTCTCTCTCTCGCCCTCTAAAAATCAATTTAAAAAAAATTCAGTCATTCTTTTTCAGTCAACCTAGGTACAGAGCGTTCCTTTCCTCCCAAACAGCTCCCGAGACAGGAGTCAGAAAGGCTGGAGCCACATGGCTGATGCCTTTCTGAGCCTTTGCATAGTTTCCTGTGCCTAGAATGCTGTTTTCTCTTCTTTTTCAGTCCGCCCTCATTCGAGTCCAGCTTAGATTTCACTTCCTAATGAGATGCCTTCCATAATCTCTGACATCTGTGATTCTCAATGTAATGATTTTTTGTCCTCTCTGGTAGATCTTAAGCAGGTAACATGGCTTTTTGCTGAGCACACAGTTTGGCATTTAAGTATCTCATGAGCAAATGGCTAACTTGAATTCTTCAGCCTTTCCCAAAGACCTGGAGCAGTTCAGTTCACCAAGTCACAATTTTGTTTTGCACTGAAGACCTCACGTTTGCCCCTCTAACCTCACAGCTCTCTGCATCCTCTAAGCTTCCAGCACTTTGGTTTCCATACGTGACCATCTCTCTCTTTAACCACCTCTATCAGAAAGAGGCAATCCCGGATGGTTCCCACCTCTCACCATCCATGTTTTAACCAGTCTCAAGTCCTGCCCTGTAACTTCCTCTAGAATCTGAGTCTTTGTCACCATCCCCACTACTGCCTCAGTTTGGGCACTCATCTCTCATCTGAACCAACAGTGGCCCTGAAACTCATCTCCCTGCTATTTCTACCCTTTCTACACTAAAGGGGATCTTCCTAAAATCCACAGCTGACTAAATCCGCTTAAAATTATCCACTGGCTTCCCACAGCTTCTGAGATAGAGCTCACCTCCACAGACGGAGGACCCTATGCTCAGCTCCTACATATGCCCCCTTGGGTTCTGAACAGGGTAAGCTTTTTTTTTTCTTTTGCAGTCAAGCTTGAAGCTTTATTAGAGATCCATGAAACACTTCCTTTAGCTTGTAGCAGGTTAAGCTTTTTATGTGTTTCTTCTGCCTTTCATGATTTCCTGGTTGAAGACAAAAAACCAGCTCAGATATCACATCCTGGGTAGAATCCTCCCAGATGTCCTCTGAGAGTTGGTCAATCCTTATCAGGCGCTCCTGTCATGTTGTATTTTTGCCCTATTAATCATTTCTTTGGGCCACTAAACTGTGAAGCAGAGGGCTATACACAAAAATGAAATTCAGACCTGAATTCAAATCTTGTTTCATCACTTACTAATTGTGTACCTTCAAGTAACGTATTAAATTCCTCTGAAAATAACAACTGCCCCCAAACAGAACAGGTGCTCAATAAATATTAGGTCAGCCACTCATTTTCCACTTCTGCAACTGATTATTTATTTTTCTGCTTTCCCCACAATGGGGAAACACTTGACCTACAGATCATAATTCTGCTCCCTGAACCAGTGTCAAACAGCTCTATCCTATTATTTATGTATTTTAAAACACTGAGCACACCCTCTACACTTTCAGTTTAGATTAAGTATTCAATTCTCTCAATTATTTTCCCTGCATATATTCTCACTTTCATTTCCTGTGGAAAGCAGGTGACGCTTTAAGAAGTGGTTCACAGTACTGTGGGATACTTCTCCAGGCTGAAAACCAAAAGGACAAATTCGGTAAAGCAATGTTTCCTCACCATGGAGAAGGCCGTCTTCCTACCAGGACTCATGGGTCCCAGGGCTGAGATCTGTATCCACCTCCTTCTCTCCCTCACCAGCACATTCTCTAGGGACTTCAAATTGTGCACAAAACACTTCCTACTGTCATCCACGTAAGATGCTATGGGAGAGAAGTGATAAAGAACTTTCTATGTGCTCTGATCATAAGCAAAAAGAGTGGGGAGAAGTATCCCTGTAGACCGGTATGTAAGGCTCTATGATTCAGGGACAGGCAAAGCTCAAGCGGCTTGGGCTGTGGGTACAACAACTGATGACAAGCACACAACTAACTTCTGGTACTCACTTGTGGTTTCTGCATGAGCTCTAGAACAGTAAATGCACATAAGATGGAATTCATTTACAAAAGATAGGCTATGTTTATTTAGAGTCACAAGCAGCTGACTCACTCAGTGTGACTCAACCCACAAGAAGCCACTTCCACTTCGCTCCATTCTGAGTCTTAGCGCTGGGGCCGGAGTGGAAGGAGTGCTGCTCGGGCCCATTCACAGGTTGACAAGCTTCTCGTTGAGGGCAATCTGTGACTGCGTGAGATTGGCCAGGTAGGTCACCATCAGTAGGTCCTGGAAGAAAAAGAAAGGATGAGAGGTTAAGTGAGAGCTGAAGGTAGAAGGAGGGAAGGAAATGCTTGAGAACACTTTCTCATCTCTGAATTCAATGAGAAAAATAAGAAATTGCATTTTTATTAACCTCTGAATTTAAGTATTTCTTTCAACTATGAATTTAGATAAGTCCCAGTATCAGCAGGACCTGGGCCAATGGAATCAAGGAAGAAGGGCATCCCTGAGCACGTGTTCTATTTCTTCCTTCCTCCCAAACTGGAGAGTAAGGGTGGCAAAGGTGAAGCCCAGTCTCCTGTCCCTCAATTCCCTTCACACCCGTAGCCTGAGCCATGGTGGGGCAGGCTCGGCAAAGGCTCCCAGAAGCCCAGGAGCGGCACTCACATTGATGTTGCTGTTGAGCATGGTCTCGAAGTCCTCGGGAACGATCTTGGGGACTTGGTTAACCAGACTCATCAAGAAGCGGCCCACAGTGTTGTCAGCGGACACCTTTCCAGACTGAGCACGAAAGCAGATGGAATAGGCACAGTTTAAGTCTCACCCCCGAGACCTGTCATTTCAGCAGACCCTCCACTAAGCTAGGATGGATCTATGCCTCCTTCCTGTCCCCTCCCCTCCTCACCAGCACGTCCTCTGCATACTGCAACACTGTGCTGAGGGCATCCTGGATGCGAGCCGACGACCCTGCTACCTGCTGCAAGTCACTTGAGAGTCCAATCACCCGGTTGGTGCTAAAGCAGGTCTTCATGATCAGGTCAACTGCGGGGTTGGGTTGGGAGGTAGAAGAAATGGAAAACTCAGTGGTTCCATCAGGAAAGAGATGATTTCTAACCATCCTGCTAACTCCCCACTTCCCTCTGGACTCGGTCCTTCCCCCAACTCCCCTGCTCTGCCCTTATTAGTGCTTTTCACGACAGAGCTCAACTTATGTTATCACTGGTTTTGGTCTAATATGAACAGCCATGTAGCCTGTGGTACTGACAATTTCCCACCTTTAACAATTTCACACGTAATTCCTTGAATCCCATTTATGTAGAAGAAGAAATGATTTCAATGGTTCCTCTTTAACCAACCCAAGGCCCTCCATCCTCGTTAGCAGGCAGTAACCCCTCCATGAAAATGCCAAAGGCGCTGAAAGAGGGCATGGGAAGGTGACTCACCTCCTATGCGTTCAGTGTCATAGTACGCATATTTCACTGTCAGCGGTGTGAACATCACCCCCATGGTCCTCCCCGGGACACCCATTAAAGTGCTGGGGAGAGAGAAGTCAAGGTAAACAAGACGGCCTTGCGAGGGCTTCCATGTCAGGTCCAGGCCAGGAAAGCAATCACACCAAGTGTACAGCTTCCGAGGTTCTGACATAAGAAGGCACGAACCCCAGATGTCCCACTTTCTTCCCTTAGCTCATTCCACACACCAACCCCTTAGCTTGTGGGAGGGAACTCAGCTTTCGGACCTATAGTACCTGCGCAACCAGGGTGTCATCTGGCCATGGTATGAACTAGATAGCCTTTTATGCCCTTGTGGCCCAAAACACAGGACACTAAATTTCCCTCGGAGCTTAGACATCCACCACCACAGAAAGAAAGAGACAGGACAGGTCTTTTCTGGGATTGAGTTCTCCATCTACAGACAAATTGACTCCAGCCACCAGATTAGGTCGGGTGCTAAAGGAGACTGCCTTTACTGTGCCAGCTAAACACCTCCAACTGGGTCTTGAGAAGCATGAAATAGCTGGAAGGCTAAGAAAGTGGGCGACGCTAGAGCTTAGTGGTACCCCACCTGGCCATAAGGACTTGGTACCCACCATCTGTCTTGCTGCATAATGGTTAACTAGTTACATCCCTGTCAGACACAGAAGCAGCACAAAGTTAATCAGCATATGAATGTAACAAATGCCTTCATTATAAACAGAAAGTAGAATCTTTCTAACTCCAAGAGCAGCCCCTGCAGCCTTTCCCAATACCCCCAGCAACTGGCACTTTCACCGCCTCAGGATGTCAATACTGTGATGTCATGGTCCTCAAAACTGTACTTAACCCTGGAGAGCCACAAGGACAGCCATTCTCAATGTGTACTACCCTGATCCTGTGCTCAGTTCCAGGGATAAGGACAAGCTACAGAGGGCAGCTCAGACAAGCAGTGAACATGGTGAAGGACCATGACCAGAAAACCATGGAAGCTTCGACCACAGGAACTGTGCAGAATTTGCTTAAAAAAAAAAAAAAATGACTTGAAGAACATCAGCTTGCTCAAATACCTAAAGGGCTGTCCCTTGAAACTGGTTAAGAGCAAGAAGAAATCTGGGGTACAGCTAGGATCAGCGGGTGGAAATTATCAGGATGGATTTTGTTTCAGGGCAAATAAAACCTTTCTGAGGAATGGGCTTCCCTAGGAGGCAGGGAGTTATACCTGCCTGGGCTGGAGGTGGGGTGTCATCTGGCCACGGTATGAACTAGATAGACTTTTATACCCTTGTGGCCCAAGACCCTGGTCACCTGACATAAGCCTTGATGCTCATGCGACCATTCTGGAGGCTCGTGTCCACAGTGAGGTGGATGGGGTTGGGGGCTTCGCGACTGTAGTACTCATGGATCAGCACAGAGTGCTCTGTGATGTCATGGCCTGTGGCGTACCTGGAAAATGAAACACAGTTGTGGATGCATGCCTACATGTGACATCAATACCAACCACAGGCTCTCGAGGTACCACAGTAGTGACACATGGTGACACTCCAAATAATAAAACAGTAAACATATAGAAAACTATATCAAATCAAATCAAAAGCTGACTTAGAGCTCTTGAAAAATTTCAAATCATTAGCAAAGCAAAAAAGACTTGTTCAGTAAAAGCTATAATTGAAAAGGTATTTCTGGCCTCAAAGGATCAGAACAGCCAGCAACACACACTGAATTCACAGCCCCTCGGGTTCACACACGTCAGTGCTCTGTCTCCTGAAGACGGAGCACAACACCTAGTCTGGTGGCAAAAGGCCTTGGCAATCGTTGAGACTTTCCAGCCCCCTGTACCCCAACTTACCAGCCCAGGATGAGCTCATTTGGAGAGACTTTCTTGTGCAATTCATACATGTTCTTAGCAAATTCCATGTCAACAGCCACCTAAGAAGGCAGGAAAGGACACTCAGAAGCCAGAAGTTCATAGAAAAATAGGGGTAAGAATGAGAGGCCGCCCACCAGACAGAAAAGGCACGGGAAGTTTGTCCAAACGGAGCGGAGCTCTGTGAACTGGAGGAGCTGCGGTTAGGAGCACAGCATGTTGTGTGGGGGAGGGCCCGAAGGGGAGCCCGGCAAAAGAACAGCTACAGACCGCACAGGGGCAGCTCAATCCCACTCACCTCGTCTTCTGACTCATTGTGGGGCACTGAAAAGCAGTTGGTGACTTCCACTGAGTGCTTGTCAACGGTTCCTGTGGGAGAGAATGGTCCCGTGTTATGTGACCTGAAGGCTCCTAACCGCCTCCGACCACTTTCCTCAAGCTTTCAGATAGTCAGCCATCTGGGCCAGGATCATCACCTTAACATATGATCTCCCAGAAACTTACCTGTGAACCTCCAACACCAATGCCAGCTTTTACCACAAACTTCTATTCTACTTGTGACCACTTTATTCCCACTGCACACGTATTTCTCGACCCCACCACAACCGCTAGCCCCTCGACTTCTGTTTTTTCCTACTCCCATCCCAGGCTTCATGTGCTTCCCTCTCAATGGGGGACCACAATGTGGTTATACCTGTTAGTATCTAATTCCACTTTACTATGGTTTCGCTCCTGAGCTGAAACTATGTCCCCCAAACCCAATGGATATGCATTCTTTATCTTATTTGACCTCTCAGCAGCGTGTAAGACTTGACCACATCAAGGTTTTGAGATAGTTAAGTCTTCTATATTCTCTATGCCAATAGGACACCCTTCTACTGGAGCATTTATCACATTACATTCTAATTATTTGCATATAAGAGTATGTCTTCATCTTCAACTTAAGGTTAGAATATAACTCATTTTATTAAGCATTTCTTTCTTTCTTTTTACAGTAAGTTTATTGGGGTGACACTGGTCAGTATGAACATACTACAGGCCTGGTGCATGAAATTCATGCACAGAGGGTGGGGATGGGAGAGAGGCCCTCAGCCCAGCCTGTGTCCTCTCACAGTCCAGGAGCCTTCAGGGGGTGCCTGTAGGACATCCTTAGTGCTGCCGCAGAGGTATGGGGAAAAGGCTCCCACCACCACTGCTGTGCTCGCCAGCTATGAGCCCAGCTTCTGGCTGAATGGTGCTCCCCTGTGGGAGCGCATTGACCACCAGGGGGCAGCTCCTGCATTGAATGTCTGCCCCCAGTGGTCAGTGCATGTCATAGTGACCGGTCATTCCACCATTTGGTCAATTTGCATATTAGCTTTTATTATATACCAGAGGCCCAGTGCACGAAATTTGTGCACGAGGGGGTGGGGGTAAGTAGTGGTGGTGTCCCTCAGCCCAGACTGTACCCTCTCCAATCTGGGACCCTTTGGGGGATGTAAATGCCTGGTTAGGCCTAATCCCTGTGTCTAAACCAGCAGTTGGACATTCCTCTCACAATTTGGAACCACTGGCTCCTAACTGCTCGCCTGCCTGCCTGATCACCCCCTAACCACTCCCCTGCCAACCCAATCTCTACCCCAACTGCCCTCTCCTGCTAGCCTGATCTCACCCCCAACTGCCCTCCCCTGCAAGCCTGGTCCCACCCAACTGCCCTCCCCTGCAAGCCTGGTCCCACCCAACTGCCCTCCCCTGCTGGCCTGGTTGCCCCCAACTGCCTTTCCCTGCCTGCCTGATCACACCAACTGCTCTCCCTTGCTGGCCTGATCTCACCCCCAACTGTCCTCCTCAGTTGGCCAATTTGGTTCTGATTGGTCATTTCTGTTAGTCAGGTCAAAAGCTCCACCTCCTAGGCAGCCATTGGATCCTCACAGTTGACCAGATTTGGTTCTGATTGGTGGGTTTCTATGCCAGTCAGCATCTCTGGGTCTATCAATGGGGCCTGATCAGAAAGGCAGCCCGGGTGGAGGCCTGGAGAGAAATGGGGGTGGGGCTGCTGGCCAGGCCCAGAGAGGAAGAGAGAGGCAAGTGCTGATCAACAGCTGCCACAGAGGCTACGGATCAGACCCTGCTTCTCTTTCTCTGGGCCTGATTCGCAGCCCCTTCAGCAGTCAGTGCTGGGTCACTGCACCTATACCCATAGCGTCAGTGCTGGGTCGCCATGCAACCCAGTGCTGACTACAGGACTGACTTCCTGTTGGTTGAGCCTCTGGTCGTTGTGAATGTGAAAAGCCCAGGGTTTTTTATATATTAGGGTAGGTTTCAGGTATAGGTTTTATGTTACAAGACCTACATATTGTACCAGGTACCCACCACCCAGTCAAATCTTCTCCTGTACCCTTTGTTCCTCCCTCCCCCTTCCTTTCAGCAGCCACCACACTGCTGTTTGCGTTCATGAGTTTCAGTTTTCTATTTCACACGAGTGAAATCATATGGTTCTTCACTTTTTCTGACTGACCTGTGCCTAACAGTCTTACGATACACTACTTCACTTAACCAAATGAAATGTTTCATAAATTAATGTCTGAGGAAATTTGTCTCTACCAAGCAGACTCCATGTGTCATTCTTAAACAAACATGGCCTCTGTTACACCTCGCACTGTATCATGATGCATGTTTGGAAGAACATCTGAAGATTTAGGTTACAGTTGCTCTAACTAGAGTCACTGCAGTTTTGGGGGCACTTAGCACAAACCTTGAGTAGAGAATTGTTTCTTTGGTTAAATAGCTTCAGTGAATTTGGAAAATTTTTCAGGGCAGCTAAAAGAATAAGTATTATATTGAGTGCCAAGTCAGTGATGCAAAAATCATTTATTACAAGGTCAAAGCAAGGCATAGTCACAAGAATGCTGTCATGTTTTGGGGCATTAAGAATAGGGATGGGGAGTGGAAAATATGGGAAGAAAAATTGACACTGCTCACTTTTCCAGGAAACCTGGGAGATGAGTGCAACTTAAACAAGTAAGGGAGAGCAGGGAAGGTACTTGTGTCAGACTTCGTGTTTCAGACTTCAATGGGATAACACAAAAGCTTGGTATGAGAAAAACCATGGCAATGTTTGGAAGAGAATGGATTAATTGACATTTCTATAAAATGCTATACCCTGAAAGAAAGAGGGAGGGAGGGAGGGAAGGAGGGAGGGAAAGAGAGAGAGAGAATATGTGCATGTCTTAGGGGTGGTACAGGCCAGATGTGGAAAGGAAGGCAACCAGCAGCTGTTTTGTGGCAGCAGTTAGAAGCTTTCTCTAATAATTTAGACCGCACAGAGACTAAGCCCTGAAGTAGCCCCCAAAGGAACTAGAATTCAGGTAACTTGTCCCAAGGTGTGAGGGATAGATGTTGTGGAGTCCACCTACAGATCACGGCCTCTTTGCAACACATGGTCTTCTGTGATAAGACTAGGCCAGTGGTCGGCAAACTCATTAGTCAACAGAGCCAAATATCAACAGTACAATGATTGAAATTTCTTTTGAGAGTCGAATTTTTTAAACTTAAACTATATAGGTAGGTACACTGTTATCAACTTAATTAGGGTACTCCTAAGTTGGCCTTTGCTAAAAACTCAAGGGGCCAAAGAGCCGCATGTGGCTCGAGAGCTGCAGTTTGCCAACCACTGGGCTAGGCTATCCCAAGGCCAGGAGGAAGAAGGAGAGGCGGCATGTGACTGGAGTGGGTTCACAAAGGTGCCTAAAACCTGTGACTGAGATGGAGCGGAGATGAATCTGGTGGGACCAGCAGACCTCAGAGAAAGGGATAGGTTATCAGTAAGTCCTCTTCAGTGCGTCTCAGTTTTACAAGTTACTTTAACGAAAATAGTACCCGTCCCCCCAATCTGGAACGTGGGTGGGGAAAGGGTTATTCTCTGCTGCGAAGGTTAAACAATGTCATAAACAGACAACACAACCCTGAGTGTCCACATGGAGACCCGGAGGCAGCTGTGCGGGACCTGGGACAGTGGGGGACCTGGGACTTTAGGGATGAGCATGGGGACACTGAGGGCTGGGGTTACATCAGGCTTACACGTTCAGGAAAGCAGATTATTACAGAAACACTACATGGGCTCCTGCCAAACCTGCTTGCTGTTGACAGGGACATCTTTTAACAGATGTCCCACTGGTTAGGAACTTTTCTGCAAACCCCTGTCAGACACAGACTATTATTTAGTCAGTAAAAAAGGGGAGGAAAAACGTGGTCACTGGGCTTCGGGAGTCAAGGGTTTTTGACTTCCTAGCCGGGCTTACTTTTGGAAGACTGGGACTAACTCTACTGGACGTGAACTACTACTGGGAAGCGTAAAAAGCAAACCATCGAGCACAGGACGTTTAATACTTAGCTGCTCCTTATACATCTTATGTTGCCCATAGTGACACCTACCAGGCCGGCCGATCCAAGGTCCCTGGGCAGCTAAGCCGTAGCGGGAAGGTGGGTGGAGAAACAGGCAAGAGACGAGCGTAGACAGGAGGGAAGGGGAGCGAGATAAAGGGGCAGAGGAGGGAGAAGAGACGTCAGTAGCTGCTGAGCACTCACCCAGCAGAGTCCCGATAACGCGGGCAGCGCCCTCGTTGCGCCGCTCGTAGCTGTCCACGATGGAGGCCAAAATGACCGGGTGCAGCCGGACCACACGGCCGCCGGGGAAGGGGCCCGGGAGAGCCGGCGCGGCCAGCGACTGCGCCGGGGGCTGCGCCGGAGCCGGAGCCGGCGCGGAGGCTGGGGTCTGGCCGGGAGCCGCGGTCGCAGCAGCTGCCGCCGCCGCCACCGGGTCTGGGGAGGAGGCGGGCGCCGGAGTTGGAGCTGGAACCGGAGCCGGAGAAAGCGGTGGAGCTGAGGCTGGGGCCGGGGCTGGGTCTGGGGCTGCGGCTGGGGCCGCAGGCGGGGATGCAGCGGGCGGAGGAACGCTCGCCGGTACTGCCGGTGTGGCCATCTTGTCGAGAGAGAAGGAGCGTGGAGCGGAAGGGAGGAAGCTGGCCGGCACGGATCGCTCGATTGGCTGAGCGCGCACCGCGTGACCAAGGCCTCTGTTCCTATTGGTTACTGATGACGGTTCTCACGGAGCCACAATTTCCTGCGCTCGGAGCTCGTGCTCTTTGATGTCTGTCCGATGCGCACTCAGTGAGAGCGGAGTCAAATAGTTCCGAACGAACTTGTGACCGCGCTGGAAGAGAAACCATTCAGTGGGACAGTTGCCGCCAGGTGGAGGCAGAGAGCTGCATAAGGGTCGCAATGCGTGTTTCAGACTTCCCTGGGAGAAGGGCTGTCAAAAGTGCCTTTTATTAAAAAGGGCTTTGTTTTTGACAGCGTCATGAAGTGTAAATCCGTATAAGGTTTATTCATACAACAAATCGTGTGCCAGCCGAAACCGGTTTGGCTCAGGGGATAGAGCGTTGGCTTGCGGACTGAAAGGTCCCAGGTTCGATTCCGGTCAAGGGCATGTGCCTTGGTTGCTGGCAGATCCCCAGCAGGGGGTGTGCAAGAGGCAGCGGATCAATGATCCTCTCTCATCGATGTTTCTAACTCTCTATTCCTCTCTCTTCCTCTCTGTGAAAAATCAATAAAAAATATATTAAAACAAACAAACAAAAACAAATCGTGTGCCAGACTTTTTTTTACTTTTTTTTTTTTTTTTTTTTTAAGGCACTTGGCATATATCAGTGAATAAAACAAAGACCGTTTTCTCTGAAAGTTTACATTCTGGAGGGGAGTGAACAATAAGGACATTATATAATATGTTAGTGATGTGCTGCCTTAGCAGGTTTGGCTCAGTGGATAGAGTGTTGGCCCGAGAACTGAAGGGTCCCGGGTTCCATTCAGCCAAGGTCATGTACCTCCGTTGTATCTCTCTCACACTGATGTTTCTCTCTCACACATTCTTTCTCTTTCTGTCCTTCTCCTTCCCTTCCACTCTCTCTAAAAATCAATGGATAAATATCCTTGGGTAAAGATTAGAAAAAAAAAGTCATGTGCTAAAAAAGAAAAAAAGTAGCAGAGAGTAAGGGGGAATCAGGAGTTGTGAAAACTTAGGTCACACTGAGAATGTGAGATTTTAGTGAACTTGAAAAATGCGAGAGAGGCGCCCATGGGGGGCAGGGATGGGGAGGAAAAGCCTCCAGGTAGAGGGGAAGGCTGGTGCAAAGGCCTTCAGGCAAGAGCAGGCCTGGCGTGTTTGAGGAGGCGATTTGAGGGTCAGAGTGTTCAGGTGAAGGCAGGGAGTAGCAGGAGAGGGACCTCCAAAGAGGGGTTGGGCCCAGATCAGTGTGGACCTCCCAGGCCGTGGTGAGGCTCTAACTTTTCATCTGAGGGAGATGGGGAACCATTCCTGAGTTTTAAACAGGGGAGGGTCATGATCTGCCTTGTTTTAAAAGGATCGCTCTGGCTGCTTTGAGAAGAATATGGTGGGGGTGAGGCAGGTGAGAGAGAAAGAGCAGAGAGACACCAGGTAGGAGAACACGAGATCATCTAAGTGAGGGATGATGGTGGTTGGCACCAAACTAGTAGCAGTAAAAATGGTGAGAGGTGGGCAGATATTTTGAGGATGGAGACAAGAGGATTTTCTTTTCTTTTCTCTTTTCTTTTTTCTTTTCTTTTCTTTTCTTTTATTTTATTTTCTTTTTTCCTTCCTTCCTTCCTTCCTTCCTTCCTTCCTTCCTTCCTTCCTTCCTTCCTTCCTTCCTTCCTTCCTTCCTTTTCCTTTCTCCCTCCCTCCCTCCCTCCCTCCCTCCCTCCCTCCCTCCCTCCCTTCCTTCCTTGCCTTTTGTCTAAGAGGATTTTCTGAGAAACTGTATGTGTGAAAGAGATGACTCCAATTTTTATGTGCTGAGCAACTATCAATATTAAAGAAGTTGTCTGACTAATAGTGAAAACTACAAGCGTGGAGCAGGTTTCCGGGAAAAGACCATTTTTGGATGTGTCACCACTGAAATGTCCAGTAGACATCCCAGCAGCATTGTGGAGTGATCAGTGGAGATGCTAGTCTGTACTTTGGGAGAGGATTAAATGCATAATACTCTCTAAATCTCTTAGTACTTGCCTGATCACCACCATTATTATTAAGTGGTAGCTGTTACCATGACTGTGATGAAAATAACTCTGACACTAATGTGCACTGCGTGACTTTGGGCAATCTAGAATTCTTTTCTGAGCCCCGCCTTTTTTTTTTTTTTTTTTTTCTTGGTATAATGGGGGTGGTAACACCTGACTGTCAGGAAATCTGTCATCTCCCTTAATTAGGTCAGGTCCCAGCATTCAGCTGTCAAGTTGGGCGAATGAGTTTGGGCTTGTTATGCCCAAGAACTGCCTTCTCCTTGGAGCTGCCCCCTATCATTAGAATCGACACAGTCATCCTGCTCTCCTGTCAGTGCTCTGTGTAGACATACATTATTTTTTTTAAATTCCCCCAAACACAGGTGTACAGTCTATTAGAGAAGAATTGGATTCAATGACCTGGATCTTCAGCAACCCTAGTACACAGCACTTGTCAGTGGAATTGGGGTGTGGGGAGGAGCACATGGAAATCAGAATTCAGATGTGAAAGAAGGGTCAGTCTGAAGTGATGGCAGTGAGTGTTGGCTACTCTCTCAAGGAAGGTGCTGGGAAGAACAGACATTTAAGCTGTAGCTAGAGGAACATCAGGATCGAGAGGGGGCAATTTAGGCTGGAAGAGCTTTAAGTATTTTTTAAACTAAGGGTCAGGGTCTAGAGGAGAGAGAAAGGTAGACTATACACGCGTGAGTAAGGGGAGCTGTGTGATTAAACAAGGCAGGAATGGAGAAGCCTAGCGGAGAGAATGGTCTTGGGCAGGATGAGGAAGAGGCTGGAGAGGCTGCCCTGGGCTGTGGCCTCCTTTTTGGGTTTCTGGCAGGGGGCCTGCCTCAGCCCAGCAGGTGCCCTGGGATCATTCCGTAGCAAGAAGTCCAGAGGAGAGAACTGGCCCCAGTGAAGAGGTGTCGCCCAGGCACACCCCTTGGGATCTCCTACTCACAAGCTGACTTGAGTTGGATGTGGACCCTTCATCACCAAGAACTAAGGATATTTCTCTTTGGCAAGAAAGGAGAAAGGGGAGGATGAAAATCGGAGACACTTTGGAGAGAGAAGGGAAGTTGTAGGCGCTCCAGTCAAGTGATGTTTTTCTGGGGGAACTGGAGGCAAAGTGAAGGAAGAATGGCAATGCCAGGGTGTGGTTCAGCCTTGGGGCTTTGGATGAAGGGCAGAGAGCTAGCTATCAAAGGCGTTGATTGATCAATTATGGGAGGACCCAGGGCAGCCCGGAGACTTCAAGGATCTGGTCAACTTATACTATTTTCTCCAGCCACGTAGTTCAGGGGCAGGAGGAGAGAGGGTGTTGGCATGGCCTCCCCAGGGATACTGACTGGACAGAACAAGGGGGTGCACACATCCAGCATGTTGGCTTTTCAGTGGCTGACTGAGGTATCCAGGTAGGCTGAGCTCTTTATAGAATGACTAGCAGCCCTGTGCACAAATCTGTGCGCCAGTAGCTCTCTGCAGGGCCTCTGCAACCACTGCCCAGAAGCTCTCCTCGGCCAGAGGCTCATCCGTGACAGGGAAATGCAAACAACTTCTCTCCCTGTTCTTAGGAACTCCGTGAAGGGCTTCCTTCCTCTTTCTCAGCCAGCTTTTACCCCTGTGCCTCCACCACCAGTCCCTCCTGTCACACTATCCTCCACCCCCTCCACCCCCTGGCTGTCCGGACTTGACCTTGCCTGGGAGTTGGGGGCCACTCGATTCTGCTCAGCTCACCTGTTCCTTATCTTCTTATGCAGGCATTCTGCTCCCCGGCCTGGCTAAAGGCCCATCCGAGGCCAGGCGTGGAATGCTTGCTTTGTTGCCACAGCCACAAGCCAGGATTGGGGGACTCTGGTGGGGCTGAGAGGACTGAGCGCCGCCATCTTGTGGCTATGCTGCCATCTTTGTGATGGAATGATGGTTAATTTGCATATTGCCCTTTTATTAGGTAGGATAAGAGAGAGGAAGGGAAGAAAGGAGGGAGGGGGAGAGAAGAAGAAGAAGAAGAAGAAGAGAGAGAGAGCTATACCCATCAGCTAAGTTTATCTGTTTCTCTCTCTGTTTCGTCTGCTTTGACTTTCTGTTTCTTCTGCTCATTTCTCTCCTGTGCCTCTTTGTATCTCTTCTGTTTCCACCTTTGGTCTCTGTCTCTTTTGTCTCCATCCCTCCCCCTTTTGGGCATCAACTGTACCAGTTATCAGTTCTGCCCACAGCCAGGCGAGGGTTAATAGGGAGGGAGATCTCATTTCATTTCCTGCCTCCACCCTCCAATTAAAATTGGTTCTTTTGCATCTCATTTCTATTTCCTTCAGGTGTGACTCTCAGTCTCCAGATCAGAGATCTCCAGGCCTGGAGCCTTCTTGGGGAGGCAGACCTGAGAGCCTTCATAGTAAGTGGCCTCACTCCTCTCTTCTGTCACAGGATCTATGAGGCTGTGTTTCACTCTATTTTCCCATCGTGGTCTGTTGGGCTTGGCTCTTTGCTGTACTGTTTCTGTCTCTAGCCTCACCTTGGTCAAGGGTTCTGGGAGAGAACAGCTCCTATTCCTACCTGTTCTCCTGGACTCTGAGAGAACTCCCCGAGCCATGGGCGTGGGAAGCTTGGAGGCAGAGGAAAGGTGCCCGGGAGAGAGGCTCCCAGCAGTCACCTTCCGGCTTCTCCCCTCCTTACCTAGCCCTCTCATGCTTAGGACATGCTCTTACTCATATTTTTTGGAGAATACAGGGACCACCAGACGCGATTGCCCTTCCAGGGTGGTCATAGTATACATTTTAGTTAGATCAGTGCTCAGTGGTCATGTTGTTATTTCTATGCAAATGTTATTTACACCTGAGTGTTGTAACTTACTATTATGTAAAGATCCGACTTCCTTTTTTGTCTTTCCTTTGTTATTTCTTTTTTCTAGAGATAGTGGTTTCCTTGTTCCACTTTTGTGTAAACCTCTTGGTATTTATGGTTAGCTTTTCTAATAGCCCCTCCGTAGGATGTTTTTGGAGGCCAGTGGCACCAGTAAATCTCTCAATCCATCCTTTCCCTCTGGGAGAGTATTTATCAGGACCCCACCCTGCTCGGTCAGGGCTTCCTGGGCCACCAGCTGCCCAGGCCCTCTGACCAGCTGCCTTCCAGGCCTTGGTTTTGCTCCTTGTTTGGGTTCCTGCTTCACGAAACTCCAGGCTTCCTCCTTTTTCACTTCGGTGGATGTGAGCATGTCACCCAGTGGCTCCAACAACAAAGGTTGCTTCGGCCAAGGGGGTGGTGGTGACAGCACCCCGATTCCTTTGTTTCTCTATCAGACTGCCCCAGCTTGGCCTGGAGTCATGTTACAGAGGAGGGCTGGGGTTCAGAGGGAGATGGGGCATCCTTTTCTGTTGGTGTCAGAGAAGTTTCCTCCAGCCCCTGCCTTGCTTCTCCACTGTAATATGTTGAAAAACGAGGGCACGTTCTCTGCTGGTGAGGTCAGCGGGAATGTGTAGGTGTTTGTCTTTCTGCACCTGGACCAGCCCGTGAGTACCAGGGCCTGGTGAGTTTCATGGGATAGGTGTCCTGGTATCACACCCAGCCCTTTAATACCAGCCTCATCGAGCAGAAGTGAGCTTGTGAGCTTGGCTAGCGAACCAGGCCTGGCTTGGGAAGCTGTCTGATCACAAAGGGGATCTGTTTCAGTCTGTTCCCAGGACCTTGCTTGGAGCTCACTGTCCGGGGCTCATCTCCCACTCTCCCGGCCTCCACCCACTGAGCAGTCTGCTGTGCTTTCCTGCCGCCCACTGCAGAGATGCGCAGGGGAACCTGAGGCTTACTTGCAAATTGCTCCTGCGTTTCCAAATGGCCCTGTGACTTGCAGCCAAAGTCATATCCTAACAGATTCCTGCAATTTCCTCTCTTCTTTTGGCATGTACTCAGAATGCTGATCTTTGAAGCTAGACCACTTTCCTGGTTTCCAAATACCTTTTGCTCACTTTCAGACATTTCACTATGGAGATGGCTCCCCCACTGGCTTTCAATCACAGGTATAATTCTGAACTCTCAAAGTTTTCTATCCATCGTTGGTTTTCTTCTTCCTAGGACTGGCTCCCTGCCCACCTTTTAGCTTTCTGTGTCAAATACAATGCAGGACCCCACTCTCCTTCCTCTGCTGCTTTCATCTCTACATCTCCCTCCAGGTTCGGGAGGCAGTTAGCTTAACTCCCTGGTTTCTGTGCCCGTCTCCTGTGTCTTTGTGTTTTCATCTCTCTATCTGCCCAGGTCATGGACCAGAACTTAAATCCCCCCTCTATACCCACTGGTCTAGCTCCAGAAAATTCTGAACATTTCTCATCTGGAGGGATCCCCAAGGTAAACACGCAGCACAAAGTGGGCCCTCAAAGAGGCCATTTCTTTTATCGTGGTTAAAACTTGTCTCCTTATCTGAACAACAAGATTTTTTTGCTTTGAAATCCTGTGTTACTGAGTCCATGAGGCTGATGTGTAAGGCCAATGGGTTGATGAGTATAGTTTTTTTTTTATTTGTACTTTTAAAAAAATAATATTTAATTGATTTCAGAGAGGATAGGAGAGAGAGAGAGAAAGAGAGAGAGAAATCAATGATGAGAGAGAATCACTAATTGGCTGCCTCCTACACACCCCCAACTGGGAATCATGCTTGAAACCTAGGTAAGTGCCCCTGACTGGACTTGAACCTGGGACCCTTCAGTTCACAGGCCAATGCTCTATTTACTAAGCCAAACCATCTAGGGCAGTATAGTTTTTGTTTGTTTGTTAGTTTGTTTGTTTTACTTCTTTGCCATATCTCTGCAGTCCCAGAAAAATATAATTGTTTTCTTAACCCTGTCTAAGGAGGTATACAGGGCCTGATAAACACTGTGTGTGAGAGGGAGGGAGAAGGGAGAGGAGAAGGAGAGAGTCAGAGATTCACACACCCACACACCTTCTAATTGCCACACAAACAATGACGAAGGGCATGCAGGGAATTTCCCTGTCTTTCTTGGAATTCGACATGTCTTTCTGTCTCCTTGGCTGTGCTCGGTGGCTTACTGAGCACCCGGAAAGCAGGGCAGACTGAGGCGCCTTCGGCTGCTCTTTTCTCAGCAGTGCACTCCCTTTTCTTCTCTCCCCGCTTCTCCAGGTCACAGGTCTGCACTTGACCCTTCACACCAAGTACCATGGCCCTGGCCCTGGCCAACAACCCACAGGAGGCATTGCTTTTGGCCTTGAGAGACCTGGACGAAAATGACTTCAAGATATTAAAGTACCACTTACGGAACAGGACCCTGCTGCCCCGAGGGGAGCTGGAGGGCCTGAACCCGGTGGACCTGGCTTCTCGGCTGGTTTTGATGCACGGAGCGCGGGACGCTGTGAAAGTGGTGTGCCAGGTGCTGGAGGGCATGAAGCTGTTAGAGCTCGTGCACCAGCTCAGCCACATCTGTCTAAACGGTGAGTGCGGCAGGGGCTGGGGAGGTCAGGGTGGCACTGGACGCACCCTCCCCCATGGCATTTCTAAAACATTTCTAACTTAGTTCTTTTTTTTTTTCTTTTTTTTTTTTTTTTTAAATATTTTTATTGATTTCAGAGATGAAGGAAGAGAGAGAGAGAGAGAGAAACATCAGTGATGGCTGCCTCTTATACACTCCCCCACTGGGGATCGAGCCCAAAACCCGGACATGTGCCCTCAGCTGGAATCAAACCCGGGACCCTTCAGTCCACAGGCTGATGCTCTATCCATTGAGCCAAACCAGCCAGGGCTCTTCTTTCACTCTTGCCCTGAGCCCATGCCTGGGAGCCCCTGTGTCTCAGGGTCCTAGTGGGCCTAGTGGTCTCCAGCTAAAGACTCATGACCGTGGGCTGAAGGGTGGGAGCTGAGGGTGGGGTTTATTTATAGAAAGATTAGGGGATCTTATAGCCACTCTCTCCAGGTGTGGTGCCAGAGAAGGGAGGCGTGTGGAGAAAGGGGCTCGGAGCCGGGGGGTGGTGTTGGCGAAGGGCTTCCTGCTAACCAGAGAAATGGCGTCTGCGAGTGGATCAGTCCTCTCCCGGCTGCTCTCCTGCAGGCAGCCCAGGCTGCTTCCCAGAGAGGCCAGCCTGCCCCTGTGCCCGGCTCTTCCGGGGAACTGGTGGGCGACAGTGCCCGCAGAGTGGGTGGGCATGGAGCCCCCGTGGCCTCCTGCCCCTTCTCCCGGTGCTGGAGACCAGGGAGTGTCTGTGGTGCCCGTGCTCCCTCCACAGGCTCCTGTCATGCCCGGGAGCACCTGTGTGCAGAGGTGGGAGTTTCAATAGACTCAGAGCCACGCTCCCGCTCAGCAGCTGGTTTATCTTCGGCCGCTGCTAGAACAGCCTCCTGTGGCTTCACCATCCTGCAGCTCCCCTTCCCTTTGCCCCCTCTCTTCTCACCACCTCAGAGGCACACGCATTCCCACGCATACGCACTTCTGCAGGTACACACATTCTTACAAACACATACTTGCTGGTGCCCGCTGACACGCCTTCCCTACACAAAAATGCACAAGCTTCCATAAGCATGCTCCCATGAGCACGTATGGATACAAGGGTTCACTGCTGCCCACACATAGTCACACAGCAAACACGTGTTGCACACTCACACAGGTGTGCATGGAAACACCACACACATGAATGTACACACGCGTGCACGCACACACTAAACACTTGTTGCACACTTACACTGATGTGCATGCAAGCACCACACACGTGAATGTGCACCCGTGTGTGTGCACACACCAAACACGTGCTGCACACTTACACGGATGTGCATGCAAACACCACACGTGTGAAGGTGCACGCGTGTGCACGCACACCCTCATACATACATAGGTACAGCGGTCCCTCCCCATGAAGCCAGATGTATAACCTTCATGGAGACACAAGTCATAGAGCATAGAAGGGGAGCGTAGAGAGCAGGGCCCGGAGTCGCAAGGCCTTTCTGTCTTGTTCTGTTCCCATCTCAGCCCCTAACGCACTTGTGTCTGGCCCAGATTACAGAGACACATACCGGGAGTACGTGCGCTGCCTGGAGGAGGGGCAGGAGGAGGGAGTGAGCCGCAGCTACACCCCGCTGCTGCTGGTGGCCTCGACCAGCCCCGGGAGCCCGGAGCCCGAGCATGAGCCGGACCGCGTCCCGGTTGAGGCTCTGTTTGATCCGGGCCAGCAGCCCGGCCCAGGCCCGGCGGCCACGGTGGTGCTGCAGGGGTCCGCCGGCACGGGCAAGACGACGCTGGCAAGAAAGATGGTGCTGGACTGGGCCTCGGGCGCGCTGTACCGGGGCCGGTTTGACTACGTCTTCTACGTGGGCTGCAGGGAGGTGGGCCTGCTGCCGGAGGCCACGCTGGACCAGCTCCTGCGGTGGTGCTGCGGGGACAGCAGGGCGCCCGTGGCGGAGATCTGGAGGCAGCCCGAGCGGCTGCTGTTCATCCTGGACGGCTACGACGAGCTGCAGAGGCCCGTGGCCTGGGGGCTGCAGCGGCCCAGGCCGGCCCCCGCGCAGGACCTGCTGCACCGGCTCATCCGGAGGGAGGTCCTGCCCGCCTGCTCCCTGCTCATCACCACGCGGCCGCTGGCCCTGCGCAACCTGCAGGCCCTGCTCAGGCAGCCGCGCCACGTGCACGTCCGGGGCTTCTCGGAGGCCGAGAGGGAGCGGTACGTCCAGGCCTATTTCGCGGACCGGGAGCAAGCCCAGAAGGCCTGGGACTTCGTCCGTGGGAACGACGTGCTCTACCAAGCGTGCCAGGTGCCGGGCCTCTGCTGGGTGGTGTGCTCCTGGCTGAAGGGCCGGATGGAGAGGGGCGGGGAGGTCTCCGAGACGCCCAGCAGCGGCACCGACATCTTCATGGCCTACGTCTCCACCTTCCTGCCGCCCTGTGACAGCGATGGGGCCTCCTCCGAGCTCACCCGAGATGGGGTCCTGAGGGGCCTGTGCTCCCTGGCGGCCGAGGGGATCCAACACCAGAGGTTCCTGTTCGAGGAAGCTGAGCTCAGGAAGCACGGGCTAGACGGGCCCAGCCTGGCTGCGTTCCTGAGCAGCCACGACTACCAGGAGGGGCTGGACATCAAGAGGTTCTACAGCTTCCGCCACATCAGCTTCCAGGAGTTCTTCCACGCCATGTCCTACCTGGTGAGAGAGGACCAGAGCCAGCTGGGGGAGGAGTCCCTCCGGGAGGTGAACAGGCTGCTGGGCGACCCGGAGCAGGCAGAGGGGGAGCCGATGACCCTCAGCATGCAGTTCCTGTTGGACATCTCCAAAAAGGAGAGCTCCTCCAACTTGGAGCTCACGTTCTGCTTCAAAATCTCCCCCTCGATAAAGCAGGACCTGAGGAACTTCAAAGAGCAGATGACCTCTCTGAGGCATCACAGGGCCTGGGAGTGGGACTTCTTCCTGAACGAGGCCAAGATGAAGAGTCTGGCAAACTGTGTTCAGATGAGCCATGTGGCGCTGAAGGTGGAACATTCCAATGAAAAGAAAGCCACAAGCAGGAGCTCGTTTTCTGTCAGAACCAGCTTGAACAATGACAAGAAAGAGGAGCAGAAATGTCTGGATGTGAACCAAGGGAATGCAGCCGGGACACAACGGCAGGCTACTCCTGGGAAAGGCAGAGGGAAGAGGAAATAGAGAGCAGGAGGGGAGGAGGGGAGGAGGAGGACAGGAAGTGCAGGAGTGGAAGCATGAGAGCTGACGGTGGAGTGGAGAGACAGAAGGAGCGGGAAGACGGTAGAGAGGAATGGAGAGATGTGAGATTGAATCAGTGGGCACAAGGAGTGGAAGGATGGAACAGCAAGCAGAAAAGAGGAGTAGGGAGAGGGCCCTGTGGAATGAGTCCTTAGGCACAACCACACGTGTCCACAGGGCTCGGCATTAGTTATTTAGCACCGCCCACCTCCCCAAGGCTGTTTGTAAATTCCCCAAATGTAGTCTTATGATAGTCTCACATTTGACTCTTTCCTATAAAAATAAACTCCTTGCCAAAATCGGTTTTGCTCAGTGGATAGAGTGTCAGCCTGTGGACTGAAAGGTCCTAGGTTCGATTCCGGTCGATGGCATGTACCTTGGTTGCGGGCATATCACCAGTAGGGGGTGTGGAGGAGGCAGCTGATTGATTATTCTAACTCTATCTCCCTCCCTTCCTCTCTGTAAAAAAAAAAAAAAAAATCAATAAAATATATTAAAAAACAAACAAACAAAACAATATAATGAAATGTAGATTGTGCTCACTCTATAAGATTGGATAATGTGGAGCATATTAATGTCAGCAGTTAAAGAAAATGCACTGTGCTATAATGCAATGTCCCTTTGACTCTGTATTTGTGATCAATTGCTGCTTAAATACATAGTATCTTTCCATTTTTCTAGAAGCTGCTAGAATTTCCATGCTGGAAATGAGCGATGGCTTATAACAGACTTTTGGTCTTAGAAGCTATTCTGTGACTTGACTTACCTCTATGCTAATTCCATGCCACTGTTGTCTCCAGCTGTACGGTTAACTGGCTTCCTTTTTTTTTTTTTTTTTTTTTTTTTTTTTTTTTTTAAAGAGCAGTCCTTTCTAAGCACTAATCAAAGCATTTGCCTGTTTTGGCTCCCTCTGTACTTAAAAGAAGAGAAGGAAAGGGATTGCAAGTGTAGGTGTGGTCAGGCCCCAACCCTCATTTCACAGATGAAGAAACTGAAATTCAGTCCGGAGCCCCATTCATTTCTGGGGTTTGTAGACGCCCTCAAAGACCCTGTGCAGGCACCGGGAACCCACCCCCATCCTGCTGTTGCTGCTGGCTCCAGTGCAGCTGAGGGTGATGCTGCCTCGAACTCTCTGGGCCCCACAGAAAGTGCAGACGCTCCTCACATGTTTTTACCGCTATCATGGCTCTTCATGAGCTGATTCCACATGTGCCAATTGCAGCGATCTGCTGCACGTGCCCAGACATCCGAATCCAGGAAACTCAGCCCTGACTGGTCAGCTTCGTTTGCCATGAGAACAATTACTAAGTCTTCTTCTCATAGGAAGCTCGGTGGCTCTACATTTGGTAATAATATGCACAACATGTTGAATACAGACTGCATGTATACATAGAATGTGTAAAAAACAATATGTCTGTGCATGTACTACCTTAAAGAGCAATTAGTGCAGGATTACTGAAGAGGCTCGTTGGCACCCACTGGGCTAGGCTGTGTTGACCCCTAAAGCGCTTGGATACTCTCAGCATCCCAGCTCCCAGATGCCACAGAGAACTTGGGGACAGTGAAACAGGTGCCCAGCCACAATGCTGGATTTTCATGTGGCCCAAGTGGTCTATTTTATAAAAACATGGTTCTAACACTAATTGGGGTTTAGAGAGGTTATTTCACCTAGGATTCAAGTTCAATTCAAACTAACATTAACAAAAAATAAATGACTTACTGTATTCATTGATATATATATATATATATATATATATATATATATATATATAAAAACCCGACTTCCAGTTTTAGGTACATCTTGCTCATCCTAATGATGTCATCAAGGCTTTCACTCTCTCTCTCTGTTCTTTCTAGAGTTGCCTTTCTCTGGCTCTCATTTCAGAAAGTAACCTTTATGTGTCAGAGAAGATGGCCATAGGGACTTTGGCTGGAACTGTCCTTACAGTCAATAGTCCCAAAGGAAGAGGAGACTTTTTACTAATGGCTGTGGCAAGGAGTTGGGGGAGGGTCTGACTGTCCGTGGTATGTGCCACGCCTTGAACAGTCCCTCTGGTCTGGAAGATGAACTCTGATTGGCTAGACCCGAGTTTCATGGCTTAGGTCACATGGCCATACTTTCTAGGTCACTCTGCCACACCCCTGTGGCTGAATAAGAGAGGACCAACACTTCCAGAAATGCATGGGATGGGAGTGTGATTCCCAAAGGAAAGGATTTTGAACAGAAATATATAATATGTCACACAGCTATGTACACACACATGGTGTGTCTGATGGACAGGGGTTTCCTAAGGGGGCTGGGGGAAAGGGAGAGGCATGAGCCCTCTGTGCAGAAATGCAACCCCTTCCTCATCTGACCCCACTGCCTGCTGAAGGGACTCACTCTTGCTTTTCTTCTTATTTCCCTAAGAGACTCCGGAAGATGAAGAGCTCTATGTGTCATACTTCCAGGTCCCAATGAGCATCCCAACATGACAGAGGAGACTAAAACGTCCGCATAGGGCTCTTAGCCTTCAAAGTCAGACTCTCAGCCTGTTCAATGAAGGGAGAGTCAGTCCAGAGAATATCCCTTCATTAGTAGAATATGTGGCTATTCATCCCTTGGAGCCTTTTATACTCTCCTCCCCACCCCCCATGATTTCTGGACTTGGGAACCAGGTCTCAAACTGTGCAGAGTCCTTGAAGTGATTCATTTATAGACTTCTCCTTGGCCTGGTTTCTGTTTATTCTCCATTATTTCTTTTACCAAGATTTGAAATCCTCTCATCTTCATGAACCACATCCATGTCCTCCGGCACTATCAATGCACCCCCTAAAGCATTTCTTGTTTTGTTCCTCCTTTACACCCTTTCTATCCATCCTTCCAGTCTGTCTTGCCAAAACAACTAATAAAATTTGGTTGGGTTTCAGCTTTCAGCTTCTTCCCTGCATTGATACAATAATTTAAAGTAGACAAGGTGCTTTCTCCTTATGTATAGGGGCATTTGAGTGTGGACTCGCCATCACTCATTGGCCTCCTTTCCATCCCAACAGTACCTTCATTAAGGGGATTTTTTCATTAAACCTGTTTGGGTATGTATAGTTGGGACTGATGCTATTCCCATTTATGGGGTAGCGACCACAATGATGCATATCAAGCAGTATTTCCCATAGTCACAATGTCCGGTGTATGATTTCACAGTGAGCAATAAGGGAGGGGTCCTTGGATTGGTTTTTGTGAGTGAGAATCTTTTTTTTTCTTCTTTCTTTCAGGATAACTGGTATGTTTCCAAAAGACACAGATTAGAGATGATGTATCCCTAAATATTGTTGGCAGACTTAGTGCCTCTAGAGGGGAGACCTTCCTTGAGAATAGAACCTAATATAAGAAAACATAGATGCCCACACAAGTCCTGGTTACATCATCTGAGTTCTGGATAAAGCTGCACCTGCAGATTCATTCATCCCTGCATTCTGCTGGGACTGAGCCAATGGTCTCAATGATTGTTCAAGAGAGTATAGACCTGGCTAGGTAGATCAGTTGGCTAGAGCATCGTCCCAACATGCCAAGGTTGCAGGTTTAAGTCCCAGTCAGGGCACATATAAGAATCAATGAAGGTATAAGTAAAGTGGAACAAATCAGGGGGAAAAAAACATACAGATGGCCAGTAGACATATGAAAAAATGTTCAACGTCACTAATCACCAGAGAGATGAAAATTAAAATTAAAACTACAATGAAGTCACTTCATACTTTCCAGAATTGCTACCATCAATTAACCAACAAACATGTGCTTGCGAGGATATGGAGAAAAGGGACCCTAATATTATACACTGTTTGTGGGAATGCAGACTGGTGCAGCCACTGTGAAAAACGGTAGGGAATTTCCTCAAAAAATGTAAAATGGAACTGTCTTTGACCCAGCAATCCCACTTCTGGGGGTATATCCTAAGAATCCTCAAACACAAATCAGAAAGAATATATCCATCCCTATGCTCATAGCTGCATTACATATAATAGCCAAGATCTGGAAACAGCCCAAGTGTCCACCAGCTAAGGAGTAGACAAAAGAGCTGTGGTACATCTACACAGTGAAATACTATGCAGATGTATAAAAGAAGGAACTCTTACTATTTGCAACAGCATGGATGCTTGGAGATTATTATATTAAACGCAATAAACCAGTCAGAGAAAGACAAATATCATATGATCCCACTTATATGTGGAATCTAATGAACAAAATAAAATGACAAACAAAATAGAACCAGAGACATCGATACAAAGGATAGACTGACAGAGGTCAGAGGGAATGGGATTGGGAAGGACTAGATAAAATAAGGTGAAGAGAGTAGCCAAATCAACAGAGTGTGATGGCCAGGGGAGGGGTGGCGGGCGCTGGGTAAAGGTGGGCAAGTGGGGGAGAAAATGGGGGACATTTGTAATAGTGTCAACAATATAAAAAAAAGAAAGTATGGACTGGACTTTGAGTCCTTTGGTTCTCACATACTCTGTGTGATTAATAACATTATCTTTTTTATTTTTTATTTTGGCATTTCATAAAATAATTAAATTAGTGATTTAATATTATTTTATTATTTTACCATTTTAGAAGAAGATTGTGATAGTTGCAGTCACTGTACAGAGGGCAATTTGAGGTTTGCAATACTAGGTAATTACTTCTTCTTCTGTACTAATGTTTTGTGTTTTTTGTTTTTGTTTTTCTAATCTTCACTGTTGAAGTATTACATATGTCTCCTTTCCCCCGCATTGATCCCTCCTAGTCCACTCACTGCCCACCTGACTCATAACCTTCACCCCATTATTGTTTGTGTCCATGGCCTGGCCTTCTTGGCTTAGTGGTTGAGCATCGACCTATGAACCAGGAGGTCACAGTTAGATTCCCAGTCACTGGGCTCAATCCCCAGTAGAGGGCGTGCAGGAAGCAAATGATCAATGATTCTCATTACTGATATTTCTCTCTCTCCCTTCCTCTCTGAAGTCAATAAAAATATATTAAAAAAAAAACAAAAACCATTATCTTTATTTTATCATAAAAGCAAGAGCTAAAGAAGTTGCATATTTGCTCGAAGTCATGAAGCTGGTTCAGATTTTTGTTGTTGGTTTTTTAAGTATGTCTTTATTGATTTTTAGACAGAGAATAAGGAAGAGATAGAAACATCAATGTGTCATGGATCAGTTGCCTCCTTCACACCCCCTACTAAGAATCAAGCATAAAACCTAGGCATGTGCCCTGCTTGGGAATGGAACCTGGGACCTCTTGGTCTATGGTAGGGGTGTCGAACTCAATCAGAGAAGGGGCCAAAATCTAAAATCCAGCCTAAATCGCGGGCTGAATGGTTTACTGAACAGTCATAAACTGTCATTGTGATGGAAACGCAGCGGAGTGCAGTGATGACAGCGCGGTGCGGGCCACATTGCAAGGCCTGGCGGGACGGATTTGGCCCTCGGGCCTTGTGTTTGACACATGTGGTCTATGGGATGACATTTAATCGACTGAACCACATCAGCTGGGCCAGATGTTTTGATTTCAAATTAAAAAACTCCAACTATAAAATCATCTGAATGACTACTGTCCTCTCCCCCAATTTTCATTGTTTCTACTAGAAAACATAAAACATTTTGGTAACTTCATGTAGGTTTTCCACAAAGTAACTTTAATCTACTTGCCTTCATGTGCTTCCTATCAATGCAGAAACTGTCTACCCCAGGCAATCAGACCTTCCACCTCAATCACCCTGCCTCTGCTCGTACCCTCTTCCTTCTTCCCTCTGCCTGTTTACTAACGTTCACTCGGCCTCTCCTTTCATTTCTTAAGGGAGAGGCCATGGTGGAATTGAGTCTCTTTTTTTTTTTTTTTTTTTTTTTTTTTTTTTTTTTTTTTGAATTGAGTCTCTTGAGCTGTTTATTCCCTGTAGAAACCTGAAAAAATGTTGCTCCAATTTTGTGCATTGAGCATTCTTAGGTCCATACGGGAAAGTCTACATCCATTGAGTGTTAGTTCTCCAGAGAAGGATTCTCCCAGGTCAACAAGTCAATGCCATTTAATGTCATTAAATTGGCCCAGTGAATCAGAGTTGTATTTATGGGAGAGGTGGGTTTCTTGGTTTGTTTTTTTGTTTTAAGCTAAAGAGATGAAACCTGCTTAATTGGGATGAAAATCAGAGGCAGGCAACACGTTAGTTTCTGCTTATGTAACTATTACTGGGTTTACATTTATAGTTCTTCTCATTGATAACTGGACATGCCCATCAAGTGAGATAGCTCAGTGCTCAGGTAAGAATGTCAACTACTTTGCCTTTAGTATTCATATATCCAACCATGTGGTTAATGATTAGAGCTATATGTAGTCTGCTTGCATGAATCATCAATTCATAAAGGTTTGTAGCTGGGGTTGGAGGTGTTCAGAACTAAGGCTGATCATGCAGAAAGGTGACACTCAGAAGAGGGAGTGATTTGCCTAAGTCACACAGAGAGTTAACCCTGGAGTCAGAGCACATGTCAGTGGATTGGGCCAGCAGAGGGAGAAGATGGGGCATTCAGTGTCAGCTGTTGTTTTTAATCACTGATGAAGGCAGAGGTTTGGGTTGGTTCTGTGACTTTATCAGTCTCCTGGAGCCTGTTTATTTTTAACAGGATGCTCTAAATTATCTTATTTTTGGTGTAATTTTTATACACTCAGAACTCAATATATACTTTTGTCTATCAGAAATGGCACTTAAATGCTTTTTTCTTGCAGAATCTACTTTATTAATTTTAAAAGACTTTTTGATATCCAAAATATAATTATTAAGGTTAATACAGACATTTGATTTTAATATATCACTATGGTCAAACTCAGTAAATCAACTTGCCTTTTCCCCTCAGCTAATAACCTAATGATCTGAGCTCAAGACAACATGACAATGTAACCTGTCTCTAGCTTGCTTGTCCTTCTGTCTTGGCTTCCTCATATCCCACAATAAAATCCTACTGGTTTCCAGGCAGGCATCACACAAAGACCAGCAGGCCTCTTCTTGTGCTAATCGGACACCTTTGATTGGAGCAAGTCAGCTTTCTTCCTTATGCCTTCCTCCTTCCCCTTCATGGCTCTTCTACCCATGACATCCTGTGCTTTTAACTAACTGCTCCCTCTCCCTCTCCACTCACAAGTAAGTCTTCCCTCTGTAAGTTTCTACGGCACTTGTTCCCACTCTGGTTTCCCCTAAATGCCAGCCTGAGAAGTGGGCATTTTGTTCCGTGGATAAGAGACCTTGAAGGGTCTGGAAGAGGGGATGATTTTTTTTGGCGGAGGTATGAGGGGTGAATTGGAGAAGTTACAAGACATAGAGAAGCCAGTTAGGAGACCATTTAGTAATGGGGAGGTGTGCGGGAGGGGCGAGCAGCGTGCTGAAGGGGAGGAAAGGAGGCAGTGAGCTGGAGTGGTGAGTGGGGATGGACTTACTGTGGTCAGGACTCCAGATTTTAAAGATCCTTGAGCCTGACAGAGATGGGATCCTGGGGACCGGGGAGAGTTGGTCTGGGTGACTAGGGAGGAGAAGGGGGAGAAGTGAGGTGCGCTGCTCAGAGAGGGCGCTGAGAAGGGCAGGGACTGCAAGGCAATGATCAGGTCTGATTGCGATTGGCTGGCCCACAGGACTCAGGCAGCCAGTGTGGCTCCTACAAGCCGGCCCACCACTGCTCCAGGGTCCCTTCAGCCTGGCTGTCATATGAATGGAAGGGAAGCCCTGCAGCTTGAAGATTTCTATGAAAAAAAAAACCACCCACACAAAACAAAACAAAAAAACCAACCAAACAAAAACAAATAAACAGAGAAACACTCATGTCAGAGCCAGAGGGATGTCCAGGGCTATTTTCAAACACTCAAATACACACACAAGGGGCACCTGAGAGTGGGGAGAGGGAGATACTCATCTTGATGGTAGTGGCAGAGTCAGGATGAGAGCCTAATGCAATGGTATTTCCAATCCCACAAGGGCCTCGAAATTCTACAAAATCGTGAGTTTAATTCTGGGGCCTCCTATTTTCTTGTGTTTATTTTTTTTCTTCAGATGCTAATATTCCTTAATGACAGCGCGAGGATGTTCCCAATTTTAATATTTATTCTTCCAACTATTCAGCAAACATTGGTTTAGCACCTATTGGGTCATTTATTATCTGTTTTAGGCACAGAGAATACAGCAGAGAACTGTTCAAAGCTCAGAGCGGGAAGTGAGATAACAAGCATCTCCTTTATGGCAAATTTCCGGATCTCTCTGAGTGCCGGAGGGGTACACTTCTTGAAACTCACTCCATGGATGCATTTGTGAATGCTGATGGTGTATTCTCCACTCACTACCTCGTTGATGGCAGAACAGTCCTGCATCTTTCCACCCTCTTCTTTGTCGGAGGCATTAAGGCAGGCCCAAGCTGGAAAGCCACCTGCGGTTATTTGGTACTTTTAAAACAAGATTTCTGAGTAAAAATTCTTTCGTGGGTAAGAGGAAGACTTCTTCATTTGTATTTGATACACATACTATTCTAATATATTGGCCATTCTCAAAATTGACAATTTGAAAATCTGTCAAAATGAGCTCATCATTTCATCTTCTGCCAAGAATTTCAGACTGGAACTCTCAGCTATGGGATGGAGACGTTATAATGAACATTCAATGTCGATAGAAACACTATACGCTCCCCTCCGACATGAAAAGGCAGAATCAAAGCTCGGTGGTTGAATTCATCCTCCTGGGCTTCTCTAACTTTCCTGAGCTCCAACAGCAGCTCTTTGGGGCTTTCTTGGTGGTTTACCTGGTGACTCTGATGGGAAATGCCATCATCATAGTCATCATCTCCCTGGAACAGAGCCTCCATGTTCCCATGTACCTGTTCCTCCTGAACCTGTCCCTGGTGGATGTGAGCTTCAGTGCAGTCATTATGCCTCAGATGCTGGTGGTTCTCTCCACTGAGAAAACGTCCATCTCATTTGTGAGTTGTTTTGCACAGATGTATTTCCTTCTTCTTTTTGGTGGGACCGAATGCTTTCTCCTGGGGGCAATGGCTTATGACAGGTTTGCTGCAATCTGCCATCCTCTGAGCTACCCAATGCTCATGGACAAAAGGGTTTTCATGAAGTTAGTAATGTTCTCATGGGCCTCAGGGGTCATGGTGGCTACTGTGCAGACCACATGGGTTTTTAGTTTTCCCTTTTGTGGCCCCAATGAACTTAATCATCTCTTCTGTGAGACACCCCCAGTGCTGGAGCTTGCATGTGCTGACACCTTTTTCTTTGAAATCTATGCATTCACTGGCACCATTTTGATCGTCATGGTTCCTTTCTTGTTGATACTCTTATCTTACATTCGAATCCTCTTTGCCATCCTGAAGATGCCATCCACCACTGGGAGACAAAAGGCCTTTTCCACCTGTGCCTCGCATCTCACATCTGTCACCCTCTTCTATGGCACAGCCAATATGACTTACTTACAGCCCAAATCAGGCTACTCCCCAGAAACCAAGAAACTGATGTCATTGGCTTACACATTGCTCACACCTCTGCTGAATCCACTCATCTACACCTTGCGAAACAGTGAGATGAAAAGAGCTTTGATGAAATTCTGGCGAAGAAAGGTAGATTTGCACACCTTCTGACTGTGATGGGAAGCCATGTGATATTTGATCATTGTTTAACTAAACTCTATTTTAATTCAATAAATGGCCAACCATTCTGCATTTCTTGGTATGGATATGCTTATTTGGTTAGTTTTTGAAATTCAGTAACATATTAGGGCTACTTCCCTAATATGTTAATAGTGTACAGCTGTCATTTGTTTTTCTAAATATGTAAGTTTTCATAACATATAATACAACTGATAATTTTATTAGTTCCTCAATTGTAATTATCCAAATCATTACTGAATTACTAAAATGAAGCTTCAATGAACACCTACTTTCTTATGTTCTTATGCACTGATGTTTTATTTCTGTATGATGGAATCCTCAAAGTTGGCTTGATGTGATGAAATATACACATTTATAAATTTTAACAGCTATTGTAGAATTACTTTTCAGGTGGACCCAAAGGCCCACTCTGCTGCACTAATAGGGTTAAGTTTCAAGAGACTAACCAAGGAATGAGATATTTATTTCTGGAGTGAAAACCTGCTCCATGGATGACTAAACAAAGTGCAGTTATTTTGGGGAGACCAAACTGGTTCTTCTTCCTGGATCTACACAGATATTTTTCCAGATATTCATCAGGAAGTTGGTGGCCAGAGAACTACATGGGAACTCCCCCGAAGTCTCACTTGATAGTTTTAACATCTTTTTCAGTTATAGACCACTGTTTTTAAACATAGGTGATTAATTTATTAATTGTGGGAAATTAAGTGATTAACTATTCATGCATATCTTCCATGGTCCTTGAATCACATCATTAACTATTATATGGAGAGAAAGAAGTAATAATTTCTCTTCTAGCAACATTTGAAACATTTAATGTTTGGCTCCTATTTTAATGTTGCTAATGTTCATAAACAGAGAGGGGTCCCCTTTATTGAATCTATAACATGTGAGCTCCTATTGCTCTCAGTTTCTGCTTCAGGGATAATAACAAAGGTGTAAAATACTATTAGCATTGTCGTTCAGCTGAGGGAAAAGCAATCTTTTAATTATGTACTACTGCCTCTGCCAAAGATGAGAAGTAAAGATGCAAAACTGATTAGATTTTCACAAAAGGAAATTTCATCATCACATGGTTGAAAACAGTTTGAGTAATATTTGAATGTTGTATAATCTTCTCAATAGGGCATTAAACAGGCATTTAGAAATCCTTTCATCGGATTATATATTTCGGTGTCCTGAAATTTCCTTCTCATACCGGTTAAAGTAGGGGTGTCGAACTCAATCAGAGAAGGGGCCAAAATCTAAAATCCAGCCTAAATCGCGGGCCGAATGGTTTACTGAACAGTCATAAACTGTCATTGTGATGGAAACGCAGCGGAGTGCAGTGATGACAGCGCGGTGCGGGCCACATTGCAAGGCCTGGCGGGACGGATTTGGCCCGCGGGCCTTGTGTTTGACACATGTAGGTTAAAGGGTTCAATGAAAGGACAAAAAAAAAAAACAACCCCCCCCCACACACACACACACAAACCCCCCAAACCCTGAATCCCAAAACAAATATACAACTTCATTTTTTTGTTGTTCATTGTTTCATTTATTCATTCATTGATTAAACAAGTTTTTGTTAGGGGTGACTTAATGTGCTGTTCCCCGGGGGAAATATAGCCTCTGTCCTTTTGGAATTCAAAGTCTTTTGGAATATCACTGATTTGGGGAGGTCACAGAAGCCAGTCCACCACACCTATGTCTCTACCCCAGCAGAGGAATGAAGTTGAGCAGATAAGGTTCAAGGTTTGGTTGCATACAGGATGATTTCAAAGTCATGATGATTCTCCATGTAGTTATGGCTTTGACAAAAACTGCTCATTCAAAAGGATCTGCTAATGATTCTAATCTAAATAACAATTCTGGCAATACCAGCTTTAATCTCAGGGCAGCTAACAGGCTAACACTTGAAATCATGCTTTCCTGGCTTTGAAGTTGACACTAAGATTTCCAATCACAATCATTGTGGATAAGAACAAAGTGAACTTTTAAAATGTAAAACTTGCTTAAAGCATGTCAAAACATGTCTTTCTCGCCATCTGATATATTCTCCAGTTTATTCAGCTGTTTCATTCCTTTTGTCTTTATTTATTTAAAGACATTTTAATTGAATTTATTGAGGTGACATTGGTTCCTCAAACCATACAGGTTTCAAATATACAACTCAACAAAACATCATCTGCACACTGCATCGTGTTCTTATGTTCTTTCTTTATACCTTAAATCAGGGGTCCTCAAACTTTTTAAAGTGGGGGCCAGATCACAGTCCCTCAGAGAGCTGGAGGGCCGGACTATATGAACTACTAATTCCTACTGTAACACCTCAGCTGCGCTCACTGTCCAAAAAACCTGGCGGGCCGGATCAGACTCCTCTGCGGGCCGCATGTGGCCCGCGGGCCGTAGTTTGAAGACGCCTGCTAAATTGTCCTTTCCTTTCTTGACCCTGACACCCCATCTTCTCTTCCCAAATTAGTCTGTCTTCCTGTCTTCCTTCCTTCCTTCCTTCCTTCCTTCCTTCCTTCCTTCCTTCCTTCCTTCCTTCCTTCCTTCCTTCCTTCCTTCCTTCCTTCCTTCCTTTGCCAAGAATAGTCTGCCCGTGGCTATTTTTTAAAAGATATGTTTTTATTCATTTCAGAGAGAGGGAGAGAGAGATAGAAACATCATTGATGAGAGAGAAATATTGATTGGCTGCCTCTTGCACTCCCCCTAATTGGGGATTGAGCCCACAATCATGGCATGTGCTACTGACCAGGAATTGTAAGGTACTTCCCTGGTTCATGGGTCAACACTCAACCACTGAGCCACACTGGCCGGGCCACTTTGCCCTTTCTTCATAACCCTTTACTAAATTGTATTTCTTCCAGCAGCTGCCTGGTCAATAGTTGCTGGATATATTGTGCAACTGTATTATTGGATGCTTGTGGGTTTAGAATTATTATATTCTAAACTCCCTTTGTGTATAGTAATGCTTCTTGCTCCAAAGTATGCTTTCCCCCCCAATGATAATAGTTACATAAATTTCCTTTTATGTAACTGCAAGGTTTAAGGCACAGGAAACTGACCACCAAGGAGTTTTAAAGTAAAGTTTATTCCCCAGTAATGAGCGGGACTCATTATGGAGGTAGAGAAGTCAGAATTGAAGGAGTTGGGGAGTGGGGATGGACCCAGCCGGGCTGCCACCTGGACATGGGGGATCAGCAGCACGTGGCTGGTCTGGGGGTCCTTTTAAGGGGAGGAACAGGAGAGGGTTGGACCCAGGGCAGAACAGGAAGGGGTGGGCTCCAGGACACTTTGGCAGGCACTGATTGATGGCTCAATGTCTTGGAGATGTCTCTGTGACTGGTGCCAGTAATGTCATAACTCCGCCCACCAGTTGGGAGGAGAGAGAACCTTATATTCCAGACTCTTTGATTATATTTTAAAAAATTGAAAGTCTGGGCAGGATTCAAGGGCTTTGCAGATGCTTGCATCAGCTCTGGGCTTCCCCCCTAGCCTCGACCTAACAGTAACTATATTATTTTATAATATCTTTTGATTTTTTTACCTTTCCATAACCTTATGATTTAGATGTGTCTATGCTGAGGCATGCTGTTGAGAAAAAATAAACCAGGATAAAAGTGTTGCTGTTGGAGTTCAATTTTAAAAAGGTTGATTTGGGACGATCTCATGGAGAAGATGCCAACTTGGGCAAAGGGACATGAAGGAGTTAGCATTTTTTAGGGCAATAGTGCATATTCAGGGAAAAACAGAGGCGGCAGCTGTGAGACGAAAACAGCAAGGAAGCTGCATGGCTGAATAGATGTGAATAAGGGGATGTGCCAAGGATGAGCCCAGAGAACCCAGGTGGGAAACAGATCTTTATATTCTTGAATTTGGCTTCTATATTGAATGGGATAGGGTGCTAGTGAAATATTTGAGCAGAAGGAAGGGAGGAAGAAAGAAGAAGTTTGGAGACTACAGCAATTATCCAACAAAGAGAAGAAAGTAAGCTGGGCCAGAGTGTTAGCTTTAGGAAAGGTGAGAATTTTCAACACTGTAATTTGAAGACAGAGCCACAGATAGGAGATGGGTTTGAGTTGGTTTGGGAGAAGAAGAAAAAAGGATTCAAGGATGACTCATAGGCCTGTGTAACTAGAAGCTTTAAGCTGTTATTTACCTGAGATGAGGAATGCAGAGGGTGGAGCAGATTTTAGGAAACAACCAGGTATTCAGTTATGGACACAATAATAAATGAATATGTATGTGTTTACGTAATTTAAAAATGTATTTATTATTAGTCTATGGTTCACTGCTGACTTCCTATTAACATGAGATACTTTCAGAATATTTAAAAATTTCCAAGACTTTCATTTTCTTTATTTGTTTGCTGTTTTGCAGTGTTGTTGTTTTTTAAAAAAATATATTTTATTGAATTTTTACAAAGAGGAAGAGAGAGGGATAGAGAGTTAGAAACATTAATGAGAGAGAAACATTGATCAGCTGCCTCCTGCACACTCCCTACTGGGTATGTGTCTGCAACCAAGGAACATGCCCTTGACTGGAATTGAACCTGACCCTTGAGTCTACAGGCCGACATTCTAGCCACTAAGCCAAACCGGTTAGGGCTGTTTTACAGTTTTATTGCAAAGTATGTTATGTGTATGACTGCCAAGTATTTGAACTTATACTATTTTATCTCTGACAAATAATTTTTATAAATATTTTGGGAAGTATAGCATTAGCAGCATAACAAGTGTTGTTTCTGCCTTATATTTACTCTCATTATCATCTGTTAAATCAAAATTTTGTTATTAAAATCTTCCCACTTCAATCTCTTTTTTGGTCTATTTTGTCTGTCAATCATTGAGGAAGATGTGTTATAGCTTCCACATTTTGATTTCTGTTTTATCAGTTTAGGACTATTGGCTATGAATAGTTCCATGTTAGTAAAGCCACTTCCTTTTTATCCCTGTTAGCTCATATCTGAAATGTTTGTATACACTTTTCACTGACATTTAATACACACATAGGAAAGTGTAAAAATCATGCTTCAATATCCTGATGACTTCTTACAAAGTATGTATCACCTGCATTCCCATTGCTGACACCAATAATTAAACCTATCAGTATGATGGAAGCCCACAGGGGATGCTATGGGTCATGAATCATGGAAACTACATACAAGGCAGCATTTCTCACACCTAGTGCAGGTGACTGGGTCGTGCATGGGGTGTTACCCCACCTTGGTGAATGATATTGGAAGGGCCCTTGGATTAGAATTTGTGAATGAAAACCCCTTTTCCTCAGGATAACCGACACATTTCCCACTGGATACAGATTACCCAGAGTGAATCCTTCTTGCTGCCAGGAGGGGTGAGCTTCCTTGAGAATGAAGCCCACTCCTGGAAAACAGAGAGGAGAAACAGACTATGGGAGCCTGCATTCTGGCCACACCCAGTTCTGGGTAAACCCGAGCCTGTGGACAGCCCAGGGCCTATTAATTGTCCCAGCCAGTTTGGACTGATCCCCAAGTCCCTGGTTCTCACACATATCCCATGTGTTTAATGACATAATGTTGATTTTATAGGGAAAGTAATAGAATCAGAGGAGCTAAGGGACTTACTCAAATCATACAAACTAGTCCAGAGTTTCTGACTCCTAGTTTAAATTTCGACCTATGGAAACAATTGTAATGCCATTTTTCTCAAAAAGTTTCAGTGACTCTATTTGGACTAGAAATGATCCAAAGGGAGGGGGGAAGGCACCCGGGCTTTCTACAGAGCTTCCGTAGACTTGCCTCAGCTTTCCAACCTCTGCCCAAACTGTGCCTCCCCTCTACTCAGATCCTCTGCCTCTAGCTCCCACTCCCACCCCTCACCCCACCGCTCTCTTCTTTCCCCATTTACAGCCTTTATTCAGCCTTCGCTCTCCCCTCCTGTTGGGAGAAGTCACGGTGAAATTGTGTCTCTTGTGTGGAGAGGCATTTCCCCCCTCTAGGAATAGGAAGGAGTGGTGGCTCCAGGTGCTTGCTCTTGAGCTTTCTCGCCCGAGGGGCCAAGTTCAAGCCTCTTTAGTTATCACTTGAAAACATGGGAAAGTGTTTGTGAAGTGATTCCACATTCTCCAGGGAGGGATTCTCCCAGGCACATAATTCTATGTCATATAATGTTCTAGAATCAGTACAGGAAATCTCTGAGTGGTATTTCTGAGAAGGTGGCTTTGCCCAGAGGTAAAACATGAAACACAGAGATGTGAGATTAAAGAGACAGAGTCAATAGGTAAGAAATTTAAACTTCTGCTTGTGTGCCTTATGGTGGGTTTTCTATGTAGAGCTCTTCTCCCTGAGAGCTGGAGGTGCTGTTGAAGGGATTTCTCTGCTCTCAGGAATCACCAGACACAGCTGCCACATTTGAATCAGTAGACTCTTGGTTTTGATGCTATTCAATTTGTTTTTCTCTTTTTTTTAGAGAAGCGCTTAGGTAATAATTAGGGATAGAAGTACTACGCATGAACTCATTGTCAAATCTCAGAAGTTTGGAATTGAAAGGGAACTTAGTAAATAAGTCTAATTCTTACCTTTTTCAATTACAAGGATGAAACCTACAGAAGGGAGTGATTGGTAAGTTGGAGAACTTAAAGCATCTGTGGTCAGCTGCCCTTTACCACTCGTGAACATTCTGTTCCATAACATGCCTACAGTCAGTCCTAAAAGGTTTTCTATTTTGTTCATACGATACCCTAAATTTTCTAATTTAAAAAGCCTATTCACCTTTATTTATATTTATATTTTTAAATCCTCAGCCGAGGATACATTTTTTATTGATCTAAGAAAAGGTGGGGGGAGAGAAACATTCATCAGTTGCCTCCTGTATGTGCCCTCACCTAGAATCGAACCTACTACCTTTTGGTGTATGGGACAACCCTTCAACCAACTGAGCCATCTGGCAAGGACTAAAAATCTATCCACTTTTAAATATTTGCCGCTGAAAACCTGTTATTCTCTTTATTCCTTACTGGAAATAACTGTTTGATCCTGTGACTACATTTTACTAATTTTAGATAATGTTTTTCTATCCAAATATAATTATTATGGTTAATACAGACATTTAATTTTAATGGGTGATTATGGTCAAACACAGAAATAAATAAATTTATCTTTTGTCTGCTAATGTCCTACTGACAAGGTTAAATGACTTCAGCTTACTTTGTCCTCACTGTGTGCTCCTGGGCTTCTTGTCTCCCACGATGTATTTCAAAACATCACCTACAGGCCAAAACCGGTTTGGCTCAGTGGATAGAGCATCGGCCTGCGGACTGAAAGGACCCAGGTTCAATTCCAGTCAAGGGCATGTACCTTGGTTGTGGGCACATCCCTAGTAGGGGGTGTGCAAGAGGCAGCTGATGGATGATTCTCTATCATTGATGTTTCTAACTCTCTATCCTTCTCTCTTCCTCTCTGTAAAAAATCAATAAAATATATTAAAAAAAAAAAAAAAAAAAACAACCCACAAAACATCACCTACGGGACAGAGGCCTCTATTATAATAATAAGATGACATCAAATACCTCTGGCCTGAGCAAGTCACCCCTCCTTTCACATTTCTCCTTCCACCTAATATTCGAACTTTCACCAGCGACATCTTATGATTACGGTTGTTCACTCTTCCTCCCCATTCAGAATTAATTGGACTCTCATTGAAATGTCTAAAGCACTTATTACTTCTGCTTCCAAAAAGTTTGTGTGCTGGTTTCACGACACCCTATTCCTTAAAGGTGTGGTGGATTTTTAAAAGAAGTTCTCATTGAAGGATATTTTTCCATTGATTTTTAGAGAGAGTGGAAGGGAGGGAAACGGGGGAGAAACATTGATGTGAGAGAGACACGACGATTGGTTGGTTGCCTCCCATTGGAACCATGATTGGGGCCTGGCATCCGGCCTGCAACCCAGATGTGAGCCAGGTGATGGGAACTGAACCCGAGACTTTGGTGTGAGCTGATGCTCTGATCACTGAGTGAGACCAGTCAGGGAAAAGTATAGTGGATTTTCCTCATTTTTTAATCCCTTATTCATCAAATATTGGTTTAGCATTTATTATGGGCCAGGGACTGCTTTAGACATTGTGAGTAAAGCAAAAAAAATAAAAAATAAAAAAATTAAATTCTGGACTTTATATTATAGTGAGAGAGTTAGATTTACATATATTTATGAAATTTACATATATTTACTAGTATATGTATAATGTCCGTTGGTAATAATGAAGAAAAATAGGGCAAAGTATAATGGGAGAAGTTAGAGTACTGAAGTCAAGTTGGAATGTTAATTTATACAGGGTTTCCAGCTCTTTGTGGAGTTGTGGGATCAAATGTGTACCTGAGATTACTGAGCCTAGAAAATGTTAGTTGCTAAAGCAGTATTTGTTGAATAACTAATGATTAAATGAAGTTCTTGATGAGAAGGTGAATAGGAGGAGAGAGAAAAGAGAGGGAGAGAATGAAAACATTTAAATTAGTTACAGAATGACCAAAATTGGACTTTTTTTTACAACCCCACTTTGTGTGTTCTTGCTTTGCCTTTATATGTAATCAAATCATGTACATGATTGATATTTGAACATGATACATATTTGTTATAAATATAGAATAACTTTGCTGTAACTTTGAATTATTAAGTTGTAATAAGCATTTTGTGGGTATCTTTTCCCACTTGTCTACTTTTTAATGCTTTTAAAATTTTTCATATTATTTAAAATTGAGAAAAACAAATGAAACTGGTAGCAATGGCATGGGAGTGAAACTCAAATTATAAAACATTTGTTTGTTTTAAGGTTGTGTTTAATTTTCAAATCACATAATGTAAAAGTTGCAAAAGAACTTTGAAATGTTTTGTAATTTACAGATAAGGTTTCTGAGCCAGAATTCTTCACTTCCTTCTTTTTATTTGTCAGATTCATTAATCTGAGTAATTGGCCATTCTCCAAAACTACCAAACTGAACACCTTCAGAATGGATTCCTTTTTATATCTGCCAAGCATATCTGGGTGAATGCAGACACAGACACAGCTGTTGGATGGTGACTTCATACTCATATACCATGTCCATAAAAACAAGGTATGCTATACTACTGACATGAAAAGGCAAAATCAAAGCTCGGTGGTTGAATTCATCCTCCTGGGCTTCTCTAACTTTCCTGAGCTCCAACAGCAGCTCTTTGGGGCTTTCTTGGTGGTTTACCTGGCGACCCTGATAGGAAATGCCATCATCATAGTCATCATCTCCCTGGAACAGAGCCTCCATGTTCCCATGTACCTGTTCCTCCTGAACCTGTCCCTGGTGGATGTGAGCTTCAGTGCAGTCATTATGCCTCAGATGTTGGTGGTTCTCTCCACTGAGAAAACGTCCATCTCATTTGTGAGTTGTTTTGCACAGATGTATTTCATTCTTTTCTTTGGTGGGGCTGAATGCTTTCTCCTGGGGGCAATGGCTTATGACAGGTTTGCTGCAATCTGCCATCCTCTGAGCTACCCAATGCTCATGAACAAAAGAGTTTTCATGAAGTTAGTAATGCTCTCATGGGCCTCAGGGGTCATGGTGGCTACTGTGCAGACCACGTGGGTTTTTAGTTTTCCCTTTTGTGGCCCCAGTGAAATCAACCACATCTCTTGTGAGACGCCCCCAGTGCTGGAGCTTGCATGTGCTGACACCTTTTTCTTTGAAATCTATGCATTCACTGGCACCATTTTGATCATCATGGTTCCTTTCTTGTTGATACTCTTATCTTACATTCGAATCCTCTTTGCCATCCTGAAGATGCCATCCATCACTGGGAGGCAGAAGGCCTTTTCCACTTGTGCCTCCCATCTCACGTCTGTCACCCTCTTTTATGGCACAGCCAGTATGACTTACTTACAACCCAAATCAGGCTACTCCCCAGAAACCAAGAAACTGATGTCATTGGCTTACTCACTTCTCACGCCTCTGCTGAATCCACTGATCTACACCTTGCGAAACAGTGAGATGAAAAGAGCTTTGATGAAATTCTGGCGAAGAAAGGTAGATTTGCACACCTTCTGACTGTGCTGGGAAGCCACGTGATATTTGGTCATTGTCTGACTAAACTCTTCTAAATTTAATAAATGCTGGAAATAATTTGCACTTCTTGGTATGAATATGCATACCTTTTTGAGTTCTACAAATATGCTAATACATAAGGGTTACCTAATACACATTATTTTTATAGATGCATTTATTCCTTGATATTCAGTATAATACAGTTTCTTCAAAAAATTGTTTATGGAAGGTCATACCAGTGTTTGTTAGAGTTTTGTTCCTTTAGAGAATGCTAAATAAAAATCCTAGTTTTATACATTCATAAACATTGGTGCTTTAATTTCTGCAGAATAAGTTTTCCAACTTGAGTTTTGGTGGGTTAAAACAACTGTGAGTTTGCAAACTTTCATAAATATTACCAAACTAGAGGCCCGATGCATGAAGATTAATGCAAGAATAGGCCTTCCGTCCTCAGGCTGTTCACACCGTCTTTGCTCCAGCTGGAGCCGCCTCTCTGCCTTTGCATAAGCTCAGAGCTGCCTTTCTGCCTCTCCTGGTCCCCAGCAGCTCAGCACCTACATATGCAAATCAACCTGCCAACTTTGTTGGGTTAATTTGCATACTCACTCCTGATTGGCTGGTGGACTTTGCGAAGGGACAATCAATTTGCATCTTTCTCTTTTATTAGTGTAGATTACGTTTTATTTTTTAATTTTTTATTTTTAAAACATATTTTATTGATTTTTTACAGAGAGGAAGAGAGAGAGGGATAGAGAGTTAGAAACATCGGTGAGAGAGAAACATTGATCAGCTGCCTGTTGCACACGCCCTACTGGGGAAATGCCCGCAATCAAGGTACATGCCCTTGACAGGAATCGAACCTGGGACCCTTCAGTCCGCAGGCTGATGCTCTATCTACTGAGCCAAACCCATTTCAGCTAGATTACATTTTAATATTTCACCAGCAGATTGCTGAAACTGTGCGTAATATCTGAATGTTGTATACTACTGTTGTCAGTCAAACATCAACGAAGCATCAGCAAAAAATTTCATTGAATTCTATTCCTTAATAGCCTGCAATTTCTTTCTCATAACTCTTAAGAAAGCCCAACAAGATAAGGCTTATCTAAAACAAACAAACAAACAAGCAAACAAAAAAGGAAGTTAAATACAGGTTTCCTTCTAATCATTCTTTAGTCATGTGTACATTCACTGATTGTATAAATTTTTTTTCTTTTTTAATACCCTAATTTATATATTTTCCCAGCTTTAATGAGATATAATTAACAATTAAAATTGTATATATTTAGTTGGCTGGCGTGGCTCTGTGGCTGAGCTTCGACCAATGAACCAGAGGTCAAGGTTCAATTCCTGATCACATATCCTCAGTAGGTAGTGTGCAGGAGAAAACTAATCAATGATGTTTCTCTGTTATCACTGATGTCTCTGTCTCTCTCTCCCTGAAATCCATAAAAGTATAAAAAAATTGTATATATTTAGAGTACAATGTGATGGTTTGATAGGCATAATGTGAAATGATTACCACAATCAAGTTAATTAACACATCCATAACCTCACAGTTACCTTTTTGTGTTTTTTAGTTGAAAACACTTGAGGTCTATTAGCAACTTTCAAGTATACATACGTTATTAGCTCTAGCCACCATACTGTACATTAATTAGATCCTCAGAACTTATCTCGTATTTGAAAGTTTATATCCTTTTATCAGTAACTCCCATTTCTACTACTGCAGCCCCTGGAAACCACCATTCTATGGTCTGTTTGTATAAGTTAGACTTCAAATTTTACTTATTTACTAAAACTCCACATATAAGTGATACCATACAGTATTTGTCTTTCTCTGTCTGGCTTATTTCACTTAGCACAATGCCCTCCAGGTTAATTAATATTGTCATAAATGGCAGGATTTCCTTCTTTTGTATGGCTGAAGAATATTCTATAATATTGTAGTGTATACATAAAACTTTTTTATCCATTCCTCCATTGACAGACATGTAGATTGTTTTCATATCTTGACTATTGTGAATAATGTTGTAATAAACGTGGGAATGTAGCTATCTCTTCAAAATCCCTTTTTCATTTTCTTTGGTTATATACTTAGAAGAGGGATTGTTGGATCATATGGAAGTTCTATTTTCAACTTTTTGGAGACTCTTTTCTGTTTTCCATAGTGGCTGCACTAATTTATATTTCCACCAACAGTACACATGAGTTCAATTTTCTCCCCAGCCTTTCCAATAATTGTTATCTCATCTTCTTGATGATAAACATTCTAACAGTTAGAGGTGAGGTGACATCTTATTGTGGTTTTGATTTGCATTTCCTTGATGACTAATGATGTTGAGCATCATTTCATGTACCCGTTGGCCATTTGTAGGACTTACTTGGAAAAATGTCTATTCAGGTCCCCTGCCCACTTTTTTATGAGGTTGTTTTATTTTATTTTTTGTTTGTTACTGAGTTGTGTGAGTTCTTCATATATTTTGGATATTAACCCCTTATATATATATATGACTTGCAAATATTTTCTCTCATTCTGTAAGATGCCTTTTCATTTGGTTATTTCTTTTGCTGTGTAGTAGCATTTTAGTTTGATGTAATCCCACATGTTGAATTTTGCTGCTGTTTGTGCTTTTGTTCTCATGGCTAAAAAATCATTGCCATGACAATGTCAAGGAGATTACCCCCTATGTTTTCTTCTAGAAGTTTTATTGTATCAGGTCTTAGGTTTAAGTTTTTAATCCAGTTAGAGTTAGTTTTCATAAGTGTTGTAAGAATGGGGTCCTAATCATATTTTTCTGTATGTGGCTCTCAAGCTTGCCCAACACCATTTATTTATTTAAAAATATTTTTTTATTGATTTTTCAGAGAGAGGAAGGGCGAGGGAGAGAGAGAAACATCAGTGATGGCAGAGATACATCGATCAGATCAGCTGCCTCCTACATGACCACACAGTGGGGATTGAGCCCGCAACCCAGCATGTGCCCTGACCAGGAATCAAGCCAGTGACCCCTTGGTGCAGGGGTCAATGCTCGACCACTGACCCACATTGGCCAGGCCCCAACACCATCTATTGAAGAGCCTTTCCCCACTGAGTCTTCTTGACTCTACCAGTTGGCTGATTTCCAAGAACTCTCCTGCGGGATTCCCCCCACTGACTTATAAAGACGGGACTTTCATTTCCTTGCGGTGTATTCAGGACCAGTTTTTCAGTGCATGAAATGCCAAGATCACCTGGCATTGTTTACTGAGGTCGTGCAGGGCTGCACCCATAGCCTCTTCACACGTATGTCTAGTTCCAGCGAAAGGAAAGAAAAACAACCCCTCCTAGCTGCCATTTGGGAGACCTCACAAGTCAGCAAAAGGGCAGGCTGTGCCAGGTTCACCTCCTTGTGACCTCCAGCAGGACTCCACAGGCTAATGAGGTCCGAGAAATGCCGCCTGCTGTGCTCTCAGTCTGGGACTGGTATTATGCTAAGTGTTCAGTATCTTTGCCAAAGCAAGTAAACCCAAACAACAATATGAAGTGCCTGTAATTCTTAGGACACAGCTTCATTGCTGCCTCACTGAAACAACTCCCTGTGCCACTCCCTTCTTTGGGAAAGAGCCCCAACACATTCTAGTACATGAGTGGGTCTTGCTACCAATATACTCACTTCCTCACCTTCACTGTCCCTTATAATGGATTGATCCAGAAGAAAACACCTGTAGCAATCAGAATCTTGGCCGTATCCTGGAACACCCCTCCCTCCCCCCACCCCCATACACAAGTTCCTTTACTAAATATCATTCAGCTTGTAATGGAGAAGTCTCTGATCAAACAGGGTGTCCCTCTGAAGGGAAGGTATCCAATGAGGATCGGGGTAATCCTGCCCTCACTTTCCAGGGGGCATGCTCCCAGTATCTATGAACGCACTTTTACGTCTTTTTGAGACCAAGAGCCTCTGAAACAGGTCAGAATTGAGTGAAGGCGTTACATAAGACATTTCTTCACTGGGCTGCAAATTCACATCTATTTCCCAACTCAAGTTGCACACCATGCAGTTCACCAAAAGCTTGTGCAATAAGGACAACAGCACAGCAGAGCCCCGACAACACAATGCAGAAACAGAAAAATGCCTTCAAGTTAAGTCACCTTCAGATTAAGGACGGCCTCCAACCCTCCCCTCAGCTGAGTACTCGTGAGACGGTGCTCTTCCTGATTACATCCCCCTCTCCTCACTTTGCCTAGAGCAATTTAGAAAATTCTTTCTCCGACTCCTTTGAAACTCCCTCCTGCTATGGAGATATGAGAGAGTTCACTTTTCCTCTGGATAAGATTGGTTAGCAGACACGGGGCTCATGATTTCCCTCACGCCAGCTCTCAAAATCTCTCCGGCCCTTTGTTGCAGCAGAATTTGGGTTCAATCTCTCTCCTCTATTGCAACAGTCTTGAATGAAGTTTCTTTTGCTTGTTTAACTTTGTCCAGTGCAATTACTTTGACAGCTCATTTAATATTACTTTCATGAAGACTGAGTACTGAGAGAACCTCCAAACCCCCATGCAGTTTTTTATTGTCTACTAGGGGTGTCGAACTCAATCAGAGAAGGGGCCAAAATCTAAAATCCAGCCTAAATCGCAGGCCGAATGGTTTACTGAACAGTCATAAACTGTCATTGTGATGGAAACGCAACGGAGTGCAGTGATGACAGCGCGGTGCGGGCCACATTGCAAGGCCTGGCGGGACGGATTTGGCCCGTGGGCCTTGTGTTTGACACATGTGGTCTACAGGAACATGGCTGTACTGTGTCATTAGCATAACATTACTATTCCAGGGGACGCGTGACTGGGCCTCCTGGCAAAGCACTCGATTGTTCATTACAGTAACTTCCCTGAAAGCCTATTAAGTCTTTTTAAATAATAATAATTTTATGTACAACCAGCACGCTTTTGAGTGCCCTTTTATCTAGCATCTAATAACTTCCTGTCTGCAAGCCTTACATCAACAATCTTCTTGAAGCCCATTGAGCTTTCATGAGTATTGCCCTCAAGGCACTCATAATTCTGTCCCTTGCTCCCATCCTAGAATCAATGTCAACTTTTAGGGTTCTATTATGGCTGCATTGATGTGATACTTGAATTAAGAACTAAAGGATGAGTGTCATTTTTAGAGTCAATATAGAGTCAGTGTGTGTGTGTGTGTGTGTGTGTGTGTGTTGGGCCATGACTTTCTAACAATCCATGCGAAGACACTGGTGGGAGGGAGGATAACCAGTTTGAGAAAGCGAAAGCAGCCACGTAATCCTTATTCAACAACAGTTTTTGAATGACTTCAATGTACCAGACACTGCTACATGCTGAGAACACAAAGGTAAGCAAGATAGTCTAATGGGAGATACAATTAAACACATAATAAAAACATTATTACAACTGTACTTATTGTTCTAAAGAGAAAGCACAAGACACCCTGGGTTTATAACAGGAAGCCCTATCTTACCCGGAGGGTAGGGCATAGAGGAAGGGCCTTGGGAAGAACAGTAAGGCCTCCCAGGGGAAGTGACATTCAAACTGAGCCTTAAGGTTGACAATGGTTTGCTGGGCCCAACTGTGGAGCAGCCCAGGAGGAAGGAATGAAGCTTTGAATGCCTGATGTCATCCCAGGAAAGAGAATGCTGGAGAGGGAGAAGTGAGGTGAAGAGGCAGCTGGAAGCCAGACCATGCAGTCTTATAGGTCTAGTGAACACTCTGAACTCACCTACTAGTGTAAGGTAGCCAGTGAGGTATAAAGCAAAGCAGTGCCATGGACATACTTGTCCTTTTAAAATGTCATTCTGAATAGGTCATTGATGGATGAGATTTTAGAGTAGAAATAGGCAAGGAAGAGACAATTGCTGTAGCTCAGGTGAGAGATGAGGCTTGGACTAGGATGGGGGCAATGGAAATGGAGCAAGAATGTCTCTACCTATATTTAAGAGATCAAATGGACAGGACTTGGTAATGAATTCTATGTAGGAGAGGGTAGAAGAGAGAAAGGTAACAAAGGTGAACCCATATTCCTGGTTGGAGTAGAGAGTGGATGAGAGTGACATTTGCTGAGCCACGGAACACTACAAGGGAAGGCTTTTTGTGTGAAATCCAGTTTGGGATGAAGAAAATTGTAGATGCCTGTGTGGAATCAGTCAAGTAGATAGCTTATATATGTTGACCAGGCTCAGAAGGAAGGTCTAAACTAAGGGAATTATGTTGACCAGGCTCAGAAGGAAGGTCTAAACTAAGGGAATAGAGCAACAGGGCAATAGCTAGAGATGCACACTATGGTCTTCTTTTCTTTTCTTTTTTAAAATACATTTTTATTGATTTCAGAGAGGAAGAGAGAGGGAGAGAGTGAAACATCAATGATGATAGAGAATTATTGAGTGGCTGCCTCCTGCACACCCCCTACTAGGGATCGAGCCTGCATGTGCTCTTAACCAGAATCAAACCTGGGACCCTTTAGTCCGCAGGCCGATGCTCTATCCACTGAGCCAAAATGGCTAGGGCTGAGGGTGTTCTTAAAATGAAGAGACTGCAGAAGGCTTGAAGTTTTCTGGAAATAATCCAAAAGAGAAAAGATACTGAATTAGTATGATTAGGGACTTGTGCTGCTGATGTTTTTCTATTTGATGAAGAGATAGACACCAATGGATGGACAGCTACATGCATAACAGAGAATGGAAAGAAGAGCTGTAAAGTTAAAGGGATTCCAGGGGCCAAGGAACTCATATTAGGGGGCTATGGGACAGGGTACCTGGGACAGGAAGTGGATCTGGGAAGGAGCATTCAGGCACTAAATGAATGAATGTTCCAGGAGGGATCTGGTTACTAACTATCCCAAAGAATGGACTAGATTCTTTCTGCCATCTAGTGGCTCAAGCTTGTAATTGCTATAATCTCACTGCTCAAAGTCCAGGAGAGCTAAACTTGTTATTGGTTCACCAATATCACCCCTGATGAATTCACAGAAAGTAATAGAATCAGTCACATCAGCTCTGGGCACAACAAATCCGGGCGGGTGGCAAAGGCAGTGGCAACTTCTATGTCCCTCATAGGTGTCAGTGTGCATTTTTGTTAGGTGAAGGACAGAGGTACATCCTCCATTCTTACCCCCTTCCATCTCCTTCCCCAATTTTGCTCACTTCTTTTGCCACCACCACCACCAAGATTACTAGACCCAACTGTGGAGGGTGGGAGCAGTCCAGGAGGAAGGAATGAACTGTTTGAAGGCCATCACCATCAGCATAATCATCATCCCACACCCTACACATTACACCAAGAATGTCAAACTCAAAAACTAACATGGGCCAAATAAATGAGGCATTCAGCCCACAGGCTGCAAGTCTGACATGCTTGCATTGCACATTCACAATAATGGACAAAGTCTGTTACCTCATTTGACTATGCTTCATACCCATTTATTGGGTATCTACCATGAGCACCAGGTGCTGTGCTAGGTGTTAGGCACACAGATCAGACATTGGGAGCTTACAACCAAATACTGAAGCTGTGAGACTTCCCTGTGCGTCTTCAGAGTAGGAGTCAGGGAAACTTCCTGGAGGAGGTGGCTGGGGTCACAGTATGTGAGACTAGTTAAGAGTTAGTGACACGTTGAGACCAGTTTGGCTCAGTGGATAGAGCGTCAGCCTGCAGACTGAAGGGTCCCGGGTTTGATTCCAGTCAAGGGCATGTACCTTGGTTGCAGGCACATCCCCAGTAGTGGGTGTGCAAGAGGCAGCTGATCGATGTTCCTCTCTTATTGATGTTTCTCTCTGTCCCTCTCTCTTTCTTACTGTAAAAAATCAATAAAATATATATTTTTAAAAAAGAGTTAGTGACACGGCAAAAACAAGATAGAGGACTTTACAGCTAGAGAAAAATTAGTGTCTGAAAAGCAGGGTGGATTTTAAGATCTGAAGGAGTGCCGTGTGACAGATGTTTAGGATACTTGGGGAGGGACAGAAAGTGAGTTCAGAGTGTGAATGACCCTATGAGCTAAACAAAGGAATTTGAATTCAATTTGAAAAGGTATGGGGAGTTGCTGACGGATACAGGGTGAAACAAAGTCAATACCACTAAACAGAGGAGCTGTGAGGTACTAAGTAATCTGTTCAAGTATTGAAAGTTATTTTGTGGTTGGATGGGATCAGAATTCAGTTTTCTTGGACTTTGGGGGTTTACGCTTTTGCCAGTGGGCTTGGTGTGACAGAAGTCAGGCCACATGCCCGGCACTGCTGCAGTGGCCATGCACCGAGCTGTGGTCTCCAATGTACCTCCCAGCTGCAGCACCCTCCTGGGGTGGCCACACTGGGTATAACAGTTTGCCCGAAGTCAATCATAAGCAGAGATCACGGGAAGAATTGTGCATCGATACTGGCTGTTCTTGCAGGAAAGACCCAGCACCCAGGTGTCCTCCTACAGCTTTTCTGGGATGGAAAGGAGCCCATCAACATGAGCGATTTGGGTCCATGATATAGTTGCTTTGGGGAAGTAAAAAAAGGCAATTCTTTTTTAGAAAGTTCATGTTTGCCCTCTTGTTTGACTTCTCAGTCAGGCCTTAAGAGGGTGAAAACTGGGCATTCATTGCACCTGAAAATCCTTCCAACCTTTGTTATTACCGTTTCAAGTGCTGTTTCCCTGTATTGCAGCCTTTGCTAATGAACTCTGTAAAATTGTGATATTTGGCAATTTATAAAATATCAGGCGCTGTTTCAAAATAAAATTATAGTAAACCTGTTTAGGGTATTAGGGCGTCTAAGATGGGCTATTTCTCCAAAGATGATTATCATCATCATATTCATCATCATCATCATTCAGACACAAGGGCAGACCATCCCAGAAGTCATTATAGTGATGTCTTAGCAGAAGCCAGAACTCCTAATAGGCTCGTATGGCCTAAAGCAGTAGAAATCGCAAAAGTAGGGAACAGACACCTCCATCTTAATAACTGCAGGCTCTTTTCTCAATCCATTGCTTTGCTTTATGTTTCATTCAGAAATAACACCACTCAATGACCATCTTTATTGCAGTTTTGTTTAGAGTAGTGGTTCTCACAGTTGTTTGGGAGACAGGTCTTTTTAGGGATTCTGTGAGGTCATAATAATATTAGGATACGATTTGCCTTTTATCTGTCATTCTCTCAGAAATGTAGAGTTTTCCAGAAATTACATGATGCATTATACATCACAATGGATTGAATGCATAAGTAGCTATGAGAACTCAGCTGTGTCCAATTACACTAGACATTAAAAAGATTTGCAAAAGTGTAATGCAGTGCCATTCTTCTAAATATTTTTTGAAAATACAATTATTTCCCATCACAATGTTATTTCTGTTAACATGTATTGGCTTATTATTGTTATTTTTAAATGAGTTAAATTAATATTTTAAAAAAACCTTATCTTTAATTTCCAGTGCTATAACGGGTATGAAGAAAAGCTCTTTGAGGTTCTCTGTAAATTGTCAGAGTGTAAAGGGGCCTTTGAGACTAAGATGTTTAAGGATGCTGATTTAGAGAATTCAATGGTAGGCAATTTCTCAATGATTTTAAAAAGAGGCACTCCCTCCTCCTGAGAGAAAAGAAAAAACAACAGAAATACATGTGTTCACAGGTCTCTTTCAAGCGTCTCCCGGCACAGTTGATCTGTTTCCGTGGTACCTGAACTAAAGCCCCCACCTGAGGCCCATTAGCACCCTCCCCTGGCAGACTGGATTCCGCCAGGGGAAGTCTGGGAATAATTAGGCAACTTGGTGAGGAAGTTTCCTCCAGCAGGAAATTGGTTCCTCTGGAACTTGTTACACATGAACTCCACAGCCAAGATCGTGAAAACATTTAGTGAAATTGGTAAGAGCGATCGGGCCCCTGGGGGCACAGTGCCAGGATTCGGGGACCAGGTTTAGGTGTCAGCTTGACACTGTGATGAGGGAGCAATTAAGTTAAAGTGACTCCTGCTTTTCTAATGAAGCTACACAGTTAATCCTCTCCCTGGGGTTAACACGGATATAGGGTAAGAGTGTGAAATGCAGAAGTCTACTGTAAACGCAGATGTTCTCGGCCCCTTTGGCCCTCACAGACTTCATAAGCATACCAAAGAGTTAAAGCTGGCCAGACTTCAGGCAGTCCCTGTCAATCATGAATTTCTGACAAGGTGAACAGGCTCAACTCTGAGGGAAAAAGCAGCAGAGTTTCCGCTAGCTCAGTGGTCGGCAAACTCATTAGCCAACAGAGCCAAATATCAACAGAACAACGATTGAAATTTATTTTGAGAGCCGAAAACCGACTTCTGCGCATGTGCCACGAAGTTTCAATCGCACTGTACGTGCGCGCCCGCACGTGGTATTTTGTGGAAGAGCCACACTCAAGGGGCCAAAGAGCAGCATGTGGCTCTTGAGCCTCGGTTTGCCAACCACTGCCCTAGCTAATACTCTGAGGCCTTAAGACTTGTCTAATATAAGCACATAAATCTAAGGTAAAGCAAAACAAAACACATATTGAAGAATCACAGCTATATTTTCCCTGAAAAACAACAACAACAACAACACACACACACACACACACACACACACACACAAACTGAGAAGTGAGGAAAAAAAACAAAGGGCAGAGCACAGCAGCCTCCACCTCACTGACACCCCTGTGGCCCATGGGATCTCCAGGTTACAGCCTGTGGACCCATTTCTGCCCCAGGCCGAGCCCAGCCCCTTACAGAGAAGGGCAGGTCTGACTGCTAGAATGGCCGAGTTCTCATCTACCCTTCAATTCATTCAAATGCTCTACAGATGGCCTGAAATGGACAACCGATTGTTGACTAGGACTTATAGAATACAGTTTCAAGTGAGCTACAGATGTGCTGGGTGGCCAGAGTTTTGATGTCTATTACCTCCTGGCCGAAGAAAACTTATTAAATGTTATCATTTTTTCAGATATGCTATGCTGTAAAAAATATTGGAAACTACTGCTTTAGAATATGTAAAAAATCTCTTTCATTTGTATTTTATTTTTAAAATATATTTTTATTGATTTCAGAGAGGAAGGAAGAGGGAGAGAGAGAAACATCAATAATGAGAGAGAATCATTGATCTGCTGCTTCCTGCATGCCTCCTACTGGGGATCGAGTCTACAACCCCGCATGTCCTCTGAGAATCAAACTATGACCTCCTGGTTTATAGGTCGACACTTAACCAATGAGCTACACTGGCTTGACCCTTTCATTTATATTTTGAAATTATTTATTACAAAATGGTACATAGCATCATACTGACACTACAAATTATTTTTATCTCTGCTTATGTATCTTTGTCCTCATTCTAATTTTGTGCTTCCCTGTCTTTCTTTCTACATGTCTCTTTTTTATTTTATTTATCTCAAATTCTACTTTGGCAGACTTGGCCACAAGGTACCAATTATTGGTCATTTCAAAGTAGAAGATTTTTTCCTCTTTTTTATGTATATTGATTTTCTGTAATTCATCTAATCCATAGTTTCATATGTATTTGTTTCTTCTAATCCCTTTGATTTTTATTAGTAGAATTTCTAGCTCTTTTGATTGAATACTTCATTTTGTAAATCATTTTCACTTTTACATACAGTGTTAAGACTACAAATTTTCTTCAGTTTACCACTTTGGACAAATTGTGATATGCAATACTTCCATTCAACAACAATGACTCATTCTAATTATGTCATAAAATGAAGGTTATTTTTTAAAAAACTCAAGTAGTTTATAACAGAGATATTTATTTGCAAGTGCTTAAATCCTTTCATTTTCTTCCTATTTTTCTCTTATCAATTTTTAGTTTTAATTTATTTTGGTGAAACGCTGTTTGATTTCTATCTTTTGAAATTCATTGAGAGCTTTGTAGTCTAATATTTATATAAGTTTGCTACAGGTATTTGAAAAGCATATGTGTTTCTATTGGAATCTAAAGTTCAGCACACACACGTGCATTCACACACACATCTTGTGTTTCCTGCTTCATCATCATCTCTGATCAGTTCACTTTATCTTTTGCCTGCTGCCACCTGCTGGCCCAGTAGGAGCACAGTCACCTTGTCCTGCTATTGACTTGGGAAGCCTGTCTTATCATCTTGGCCAACTCCAGTGCATCACTGAGGTCACCTACTATTGCAGACAGAACCTGGCAAGTCTGGCCAGGTCAGAACCTATTGTTGGCAAGCTGCAGACTCAGGAGAGCAGATGGTAGAGTGCCAGTCCAATTCTGAAGGCCTGAGAGTTGGGAGAGTGATGTTGTAAGTTTCGGTCCAAGTCCAAAGGCAGAGAAGGACTGTCAGGCAGAGAAAGCAAATTCTCTCTTATTCCACTTTCTGTTCTATTCAAGCCTTCAGTGGATTGGATGAGGCCCACCCACATTAGGGAGGACAATCTGCTTTCTCAGTCTACTCATTCAAATATTAATCACATCCAGTAACACCCGCACAGACACACCCAGAATGCAGTTTAGCCATATATCTGGGCAGCCATGGCCCAATCAAGAGGATCTATAAAATCAACCATCACACATATCTCTTTAAAAGAACAAATATCAGGCCTGGCTGGCATGGCTCAGTGGTTGAGCATCGACCTATGAACCAGGAGGTCACGGTTCCATTTTGAACTGTTGAGCATATGCCCAGGTAGCAGGCTCAAACCCCAGTAGGGAGCATGCAGGAGGAGCCGATCAGTGATTCTAATCACTGATGTTTCTAGCTCTCTCTACCTCTTTCTTCCTCTCTGAAATAAAAAAAATATATAGGTATGTATTTTTTAAAAGAACAAGTATCAGAATAACACTGTTTGCTAGAAGATCTTCAATTCTGCATTTCTGAGGGGAAATGTTTTTCAGTCTAGGATTTTATTTCTCCTCAAATCAAGAATAAAACAAAAATAAAGTTATTTTAAGACATTCAAGAACTAAGAAAACTCATTTCTCTTTACATTCAAGGGAACTGCTTGAGAAAGTCATTATATCATAGCAAAATGATGAAGGACACCAAGAAAGGAAGAGAAATGAGATCCATAAAATAGTGCATCCAAGCCACAAATCCGGTGAAGTTCCCAAATCACCCTTGGGTGTCACTATGACCTAGATGACTACCACTCCAGATATCAGGAGGACCTTGAAGGAGACATTCAGGATAGACAGAATCAGTAGAAAATATGACATTATAAACAAAAATTAGACTATTAAAGGAAAAAAGGAAAAGATTGCAAAATAAAAATAAAGGCAATTATAAACTTAAAAATGCAATATGATAATGGAAATATTACAGTGATGAAAATGAAATGCTTCAAATGAAAATAAATGATTGTCTAGTATAAACACTATTGATTTTCAACTTTAGAATCACAGAAACATGAATAACTATGATTTCCGAACAGAAGGTGAATATTATTAACTTTGACAATCAATGGAAGAGTAAATATGGAGGTGATAGTTTGGGGGAAGTAATGGCAGGAAGAACTGAAGGACAGCACAGGGGTGATAATATTTTCATTACAAAATAAAGTATCAGCCCTAACGGTTTGGCTCAGTGGATAGAGTGTTGGCCTGTGGAATGAAGGGTCCCAGATTCGAATCTGGTCAAGGGGACATTTCCAGGTTGCGGGCTTGCTCCCCAGCAGGGTGTGTGCAGGAGGCAGCCAATCAATGATTCTCTCTCATTATTGATATTTCTCTCTCTCTCCCTTTTCCTTCCTATTTGAAATCAATACAAATATATTAAAAAATAAAGCATCAGAGAAGGTGAAGCGAGAAATAAAGTTTTAAGATTACTCCATGTTACAAAAATATCAATGGAAGATGGAGAAAAGACAATGCATGTGAAATAAGTGAGCAACACATTTTGTCATTGTAGAATGTATACAGACAATGCTTAAGATAGATTAAGAAATGGTAATAGAAGTATATTACTTAGAAACATGAAGTTCATCACCACTGTGGCGATGAAGCAAGCATTCTGCCAGGCCGCTCATGCTGCCCGCTCTCAGTGGCCACCCCCCGGGACTGGGGCACTCTGGCAGGGCTGAGAGGACTGGGTGCCACCATCTTATGGCTATGGGCGCCGCCATCTTTGTGGTGGAATGACAGTTAATTTGCATATTACCCTTTTACTAGATAGGATATACACATTATAGAGAATGAACAGCTTAGAGATTGATCATATGTCATATAGAGAATATATAATCCTATATAATAAAGAGGTAATATGCAAATTGACCCTCAGGCCCTCGCATAATATGGCTGCCCCCATGTGGGCACAAGATGGCCGACCCAATGTGGTCAAAATGGCTGGCAGGGGAGGATAGTTGTGGGTGATCAGACCAGAAGGGGAGGACAGTTAGGGACAACCAGGCATTCAGGGTACGGCAATTAAGGGGGACTGGACTGGCAGGGGAGGGCAATTGGAGGAGGGCAGTTGGGGATGATTGGTTTGGCAGGGCAGCAGTTAGGCATCAATCAGGCTGGCAGGGGAGTGGTTAGGGGGTGATCAGGCTGGCAGGCGGGCAGGCAGGCAAGCAGTTGGGAACCAGTAGTCCCGGATTGTGAGAGGGATGTCCGACTGTCAGTTTAGGCCTGATCACTGTGGCAGTTGGACATTCCCTGAGGGCTTCCAGATTGGAGAGGGTGCAGGCTGGGCTGAGGGACCCACTCTCCCCACCCAATGCATGAATTTCATGTACCAGGCCTCTAGTCATTATATAAAGTAACATGGAAAAAAGTTAGATAATTCAATAACTGGTGCTTGGTGTATATGTTTACAGTGTAGAAAAAATTAAAATGTGAATTTTATATCATGCTCTAAAATAAATACTAGCTGATTTACAAAGGTAAATGTAGAAAACTAAGTTGCCTAAGTCCCAGTAGTAAAAAAAAAAAAAAAAAAAAAAAAAAAAGTAAATATCTTTTCATCAAAAGGAATTCCCATGAAGTAATAAAAACAATTATAACCAACATGATAGATCACTTTAATTACTTAAAAATGTGAAAATCCCTTTGTGGCAAGACATTGACCAAAATTAAAAGGCAAACCACAAACTAGGAGGCAGTTTAATTAAATGTGACATTAAGTGGGCTAATACCTCTAATCAAAGATCTCTTACTCTCTTTGCTGGACATTCCGTTTGTCCCACCAGTTCCCTGTACTCAGCACGTGCTGTGCCCTCGGTGGCTGAACAGTGTGGGCTCTGTCAACCAGGCTCCCTTGCCCTCTGTTTTCCCTTGGGCTCAGCGATGGGAGGCATGGCAGCAGACTGGGGGCTGGGAGGAAAAGGGGGCAGGAGATTGCTCTGGTTCCCTCCCTTCAGGATTACACGTTTTTGCAGTGGTTGTGTTCTTCCCCCAAAGCTACTGATTTTGTGGGATTCTGGACCCTTCCCAGTGTCCCCCAGATGTAAGACTATCCAGTGATATTACGTGTGTTTCCAAGAGTCATGGTGTCTCTTCCCCCAAAGCTACTGATTTTGTGGGATTCTGGACCCTTCCCAGTGTCCCTCCGACGTAAGACTATCCAGTGATATTACGTGTTTCCCCATTTCTGTTGTTTTCCCTTCACACCATTGTAAATGCTTCCTTCAAGTAAGCAGCCTTCAGCCACTCTTGTGTGCCCTTCCAGAACCTGACTGTTACACAAGAAACTAAAACCGCAAAACAGGACACTCATAGCTAAAAGCATACAAATTGCTACCCAAAATTTTGAAAATGTTATCTCACCTGCAATGTCATGCCACACAGCCATGCCATTACATTTTTTTTATCCATCACACTGTCTAGTATTAAGACAAATGGTAGTTCCTGAGGCTTGTGAGCTACTCTCAGATTGTCCTGTTCAGAGTATAAACTGTTAAATACTTTTTGGAAAACTACGTCTGTATATATGGCAGATCCTATGAAACAGCTGCACTTTTTGACCTAGGAATTTTATTTCTAGAAACCCAAGATGAGGGTAATAATTAGAAATCTAGATGAGGATCTACATCCTAACATGTTCTTAATAACTGGAAAAGATGAAAATGAATCAAATAAACTACGATCATTGACTATATTAAATGTAAGAGTCTACATGATGAGTAGATTGCGCAGTCATAGAGACTCCTCTCATGATTTGGTAGAATGCTCACAAGATAATGTAAAGTAACGGCGAGATGTTCGAAAACAAAATGTCTCTGTATCCTCGACGCCTCCAGAGCTGAAGCCACTGCCTTCCGCTGGTTAGACTGGGCCCTTCCCCCCAGGACTCTCCCACTACTGTCTCTTCCTGAATCTCTCTTTTTGATTAAATTTACTGGGTGATATTGAAAAATAACATTATATAGGTTGCAAGTGTACAATTCTTTAATCCATCATCTGTATCTTGTATTGTGCTCACCACCCAAACTCAAATCTTCTGTCACTATATGTTTGACATCGCCTTTACCCTTTACACCTCCCCTTCCCCCCTCCCCTCTGGTGACCATACTTTTGTCTGTGCCTATGAGTTCTTGTTTGTCTTGTTTGTTCATTTGTTGCTTTCAGTTTTATCATGTCTCATTCAGCCTTAACTACTCAGCACCCAGCATGCGGCTGAGAAAATGCAAAAGAGAATGCATTTGGAGGTTGGTGGGTCATCAAAAAGGGACCAAAATGTAAATTCACCACCCTCCATGTCCCAGAGCTGACTCAGGAGTTCTGGGTCACCTAACAAAGCTCACAAGAGACTTGTGAATATAGTCAGACGCCACGTTAATCAATTACAATAGGAAACATTAGAACACTAAGTTCTATTCATAAACACAGACAACAGTGTGGTGATGGCCAGAAGGAAGGGGGTTGGGGGGCTGGGTGGAGATGAGCAAAGGTGGGGGAAATGGGGACATTTGTAATAGTGTCAACAATAAAAATAAAGAAAAGGGGAAAAAAGGATAATGGGGGAAAAAGAAAAGAAAAAGAAATCTAAGTTCAAGTGCCCTGAAAACCCTCCTCCTCCTGCTTAACGAGTGAGCCTTGGAATCGGAGCAGGGAGTTCTGCTGTGAGGTGGCATTAAATGGCGGGAGGTTCTGGTGTCTTGATCTGTCCATCCTCAAATCAGGAGGACCGGATATTTGGGTTGGACCCACAGGACCCGTGCCGTGGGTGGTTTTCCAGATGGAAAACTACTATGTGTTGCTCTGCCAACCTTCTTGCTTCCTTTGCTGACACATTCTGCTTTTAAGCAGCACACTGTTCTGAAGGACGAGACAGCTCCTGCACTGTTTGCTCTGCAAGGACCAGCACCACAGTATGAATGGAGGGTGGGGTGGATACCAACAAAACGGAGCGAAGCTGAGCATCCAGAAACGATTAAGGGCACCTCCTGCCCTAAGGAGCTTACAGTTCAGTGGGAGAAACAGGCTTATCAACGACCATTTTCAATAGAAGAGGTGGGGGTGGTGGAGGAAGTCCGTGGAGGAGAAAGTGGGCAGTTTTTTTTTTTGGCCTGGCCAAATATTTTGTTTTTGCATTATTTCTACTAAGCCTGCAGTTTCAGGCTGTCACTGCTTTTATAAGGAAGAAAGGGACACAAATAAAATCACCCACCGAAAGCAGAAAAAAAACAAACAACATGCGACTTGCATAGAGCTGACAAAGGCTGGGAAAAGCAGACTACAGGGCTCATGTTTTCCAAGGAGGCACAAGTGCTATAACTTCCCTAATAATATCCACGTAATTTTCTCAGCAGCAGGATTAGTATTAAATCCCGGGGGAAATGGCAAGAACCCATTTTCTCAAGTTATTTAAAACTCAGACTCTACACACTCCCCCCACTTACACCCGGTGATGAGACATCCAGGATAGCAAGGACCCTCAAGTAAGTGGCTTCTAGCTGCTTTGCCTCAGGTATTTTTTTTTTTAAATTCATTTAAAAAGTATAACTCAAAGGCATTATAGTTAACTTAAGGAAGTTTAAAAAATTAGGCTTTAATTCACCAGAAGATGTAACATAACCGAGAGTTCAGTTCAACCCAAATTGTAAATCAATATTTTTATTAAGATATGCTTGAATTCAGCAAAGTTTTGAAAGGTATCATAACTTGGGATATTATCGTAAAACGTGCTTTAAAGTCTCTTAATTGAAGCATTTCCTCTTAGTTATGTTATACGCAGGGGCTTATGCATTATCTATTGCTCCTGTACTAACCAAGTAAAGTTCTGTAAGGATTTAGCAGCTGTTCCTTTTTTTTTATCATTATTCTAGAATTTTAGAAATTATGAGGTCCTCATATATATCACTTCTCAAATATGGTTTTCACTACAAAACTGAGAGGTTCAGGGAGGATTTAAATTGTCAAAAAAAATCGGGTCTGCTCTAATGCCTTCTGAATCGCGCCAGTAATTCGATCCTGGAGAATTTGGAAGGAAAGGGAATTTCAGGGCGCAGGCATCTACTCTGATGCGAGTGATTTACAGACCGGCCCACGGAGGAGAGCCACCTGGTGTCATAGGAGCCTCAAGTGTGCGTTCTTTGGGAGAGAATGTGCAAAGCCTTCGGGAAGCCCTTACGATAATTTATACCTGCGGACACGCTGGACAAAAGCAAGCCAGGCTCCTGGTGCGATGGCAGACCAAGTGCAAAAGCTTTTTCCTGTGCTGGGCTAACCTCTGAGAACAAGCTGACGTGCAGGCCAGCCAGTCCCCAGCTCTCCTGCCAATTCTAGCTCTGGGCTTTCGTGATGACACCAGTGGGGAGCAGTTCAGTCCCGGTGAGCTTTGGAACAATAGGTCACAGGGCTCCCCAGAAGCAGTTTGGCCCCTGAACTCAGTCCCATCCTTTAGACAGGCAGCATGGACCAGAGGGCTTTAGAACTATCTCCAGTTCCCCGTTCAATAACATGTCAGCCAAGTCACCATACTTCTCATTTTTTCTTAAAAGGAAAGTGAACAACTTGGTGGAAAAAAAAACACCTGTAAAATCTCTCAGGAGGGCCTGCACCTCTGTAAGTAATGGCAGATGACCAATCTCCCCTCATCTGAATCTGACCCCCACCATCTGCACACTGTGTGTGTGATCCAGGAGGCCACTTAGCTTCTCTGAGTTCCACTTTACGGATCTCTTTTACCATAATAGGATCTGCCATTGTGATGAAGAAATGACGCATTCCCTCACATACAAAGTGCTTAGCGTGGTGTCTGAAGGGAAGTGAGAGCCCAGTGCACGTTAGGTGTGGGAATGAGGCTGATATCCTGGTGATTCTGAGCAGACTCCCTGGTACATTCTTTATGCCAGTTTAGTCCAACAAACTATGTCCGTGGCAAGTCTAGTCAAGAAGGGCAGAGATCTCTGAGTTCCTAGGCTGAATTCTGATAACCAGATGAGGGAGAATAGGATTCGAATGCTTCCCTTTTCTTCAGACCTGGACGCCAGGGAGACCTCTCTGAAAAAGTGGTATTAAGTCCCTGCGCAGACTCCTGGGCAGAGGAAAGGGGGAGGTGACACACAGCCGTTGGGTTAAACAGGTCTCCTGGTTCCCATTTCAATTTTTCCTTCCTTTAATGCATCAAAATGCCTCTCCTCGTGTCTTCTGGAAACTCCAGAAATAACCTGTATACAGCACTGATACAACTGACTATAGTAAGAATCATATGGACCCACATTCATCTATTTTTAACAAACATCAGACCACTGCTATGTTCAAGGCTCTGTGTTGCTGTCTGAACGCCAGCATCTTTGCTAAACCATCTTCCCTTTTGGCCTCCCAGGCAGATATGAAACCCTGCATCATCTTTTACTCCTCCACCGTCTCAGTCTTCCCCTCTCTACCCACTATCTTTAAGCACCATTCGTGTAGACTGTGGTGCATCCTTTTAACTTGCCTCCCTTCCTGTAGGCTTCGCACTGGGCCCTAGGAAGGTAATTTGGAGTTAAAAATTTAGAACAGAATCTTGGCTGAGACTGTATCTTAAGACTAATCTTGAATAGGACTGATTTCTTATTTTTTGTTTATTTCTGAAACAAGAAATCAGTAAAAGGCTGATTAACATCAATCATTCACTACCAGATGTGTATCTCTATATATTTCACATATATAATTACAAAAAAAAATGATCTTGCCAAGACCGGTTTGGTTCAGTCGGCCTGGGGACTGAGGGATCCCAGGTTCGATTCCGGTCAGGGGCATATACATTGGTTGAGGGCACATCCCCAGTGGGGGGTGTGCAAGAGGCAGCTGATCAGTGATTCTCTTTCATGGATGTTTCTAGCTCTCTATCCCTCTCTCTTCCTCTCTGTAAAAAATCAATAAAATATATAAAAAAATAAAAAATAAATGATCTTATAAGCATAATTTGACCCCTTTTGTACATATTTCATGAGCACTTCCATGAAAATAAAGTAATCCACATAATTTTAATTGCTGCATTACTACATATTATATATTATTGTATCACTATTCCTTAACTTATTTAATCAATCCTTTATTGATATATCTTTATATGGCTACTTATGTTTTACTGTTATAAAGATTATTATAGTAAGTTGCAAAATGCATATATCTTCGTACATTTCTTAGAGTATTTTCACAAAATAAATGTTTGTAAAGAAAACTGCTTGATCAAAAAGGTACTTCATTGTAAGGCTTTTATACCAATTTATACTCTCAAAAAGCAGCCTGTAAGCATGCCTCTTTTCCTATATTATCACCTGGTTATTAATATTCTTTACTATCTTTGCAATCTGATAGGTGAAAAATGATCTTATCATTACATTAATTTGCATTTTCTTGTTACTAATGAGACTGAACATCTTTTGCATAATGTCAGACCATTGATATTTCTTATTTTGTGAGTTGTCTGTTCATATCTTGTTCCCACCCTTTTATTGATTTATCTCTCTTCTGTCCATATAATTTTATCATATATATTGTGACTATTTTTCCATTTGATGTTTGCCAGTATTTACTCATTACTGTCATAGAAATTTAAAATTTCCATACCACCCAAATTTTCAAGCTTTTTATTTATAATTTCTAAGCTTATTTCTCTTCTAAGGAAGGCTTTTCCTATTTTCAGACTAGCAACTATTCATCTACACTTCAAGTATTTTTAAGGTTCTATTTATTACATTAAGATCAGATTAATCTTGAATTTATTTTGATAAAAGGTGTAAGGCATATAAATGTGTGAATGGCTTGCAATTGCCCTAATTTACTGATAAGTGCATTGTTTCCCCACTGGTCTGAAATGCTGATATTAACATACACTATACTCACACATTTGTGAATCTACTGAGGACCTCTGAGGTGGGGGATTAGAAGCAAAGCCAAGGGAGGTTCAGGAGCCTGAATGTAATGATAAAGCTGGTGATAAGATTGGAAAGAAAGGGGATTGGTGCAAGAAATCCTGTGTTCCTGCACAGATAAATAATGAGTAAATCTTACCTTCTTTTTGAAATGTGAAGATAAAAAAGGAGAGGTCGAAAGTAACTAAGTTTTTTTGAACCAGCTGACTGGGGAAAGTGGCATTTACAAAACTGTGAAAAGCAGAAGTTGGCTATAAAGTAGAAGATGATGGTCAATTTGATCATTAAGATTCTGAGCTGGTTGTCCCAAGAGAACATCTATGAGATCGTGGTGATGATGATGACGATGACAACAATAATGATGTGGATGTGAGACAGAGATGGAAAGCAAGATTGAGAGCGATGAAACCAAGATTCAGTTAACTTTTATTGAGCATTTACTGTATTTAATAGGCAATGCTACATTTTCTTATAGCATCCATCAGTACTTGAAAGATTTTACTCTTTCCTCAAAGAAATAAAGCCATAGCCAGAACCTCCACAGAGTCTGAGAAGTGATACATCAGCTTCTCTCTAAGACCTCTCCTCTGCACTCTTTCCTCCCCTGCTGCCCAGCTTTAGATCCTCATGTAAGAAGGAAACAGTCCAATAAATGTGACAGATGTTTTTAATATTTCTTTATAAAAATGCCTCTCCCAATATTAATAACAGTAAAGTTTTTTTTTAAAAAAATTATTGCTCTATTATTACATTAATTTAAACATCCTATCTTATAAAAGCATAGTATGCAAATTGTCCCCTCGACTGGAGTTCTTCCAGGAAGTTCGATCAGGGGGCAGACCACCTGGGGAAGGGAATTAGGTCCTGCCAGTGGTGGCAGGTAACTGGGAAGGGAGGGAGTACCCAAATTTTGGCCTCTAATTAATTTATATTCTGCGTCTGAAAGAATTCTAAGGAAAGCCAGTTGATACTTTTGCTTAATGCAGATGATAAGTAATAAACCATTCATGAGATCAGCTTTTCGATGAAACAGGAGATGATATGGATGAGGAGAGTTAAAAATGGTTCTTTTAGCCTGGCCATGGAGGCTCAGTGGCTGAGTGTCAACCTAAGAACCAGGAGGTCATAGTTTGATTCCCGGTTGGAGCACATGCCCAAGTTATGGGCTTGATCCTCCATAGGGGGCATGCAGGAGGCAGCCAATCAATAATTCTATTTCATCATTGATGTTTCTTCTCTCTCTCTCTCCCTCTCCCCTCCTGAAATCAATAAAATATATTTTAAAAAATGGTTCTTTTAAAGAGGAAAGACAATAAAGATAGAGTAAAAACCTTGCAGGGGAAAACCCCAGAGATGGACTTAGGAGCTCTCCCTATGCTTGCCGAGGTCTCAGAAACCAGCTGTCCTGCAGAGACCCTGGCTGAGGGTGAACCTGAGGTGGCCTGGACAGTGCTTGAGCCTGGCTGGCTCATTGTTCTAGCTCTGCTCCTTGGACCAACTCCACGTGGTCAGCAAACAGGATTGCCATAAGGGGGCAGAAGCTGCAGGTGCCAGAGTGGTCCTGGTGCCAGAGTGGTCAACACACCCAAGCCAAGACAGTGAGCTTGTAGGAAGAGAACGTTTTCTTTCAGATCACTGAATAAAACCTAGAAACTGTTAGGACGGTTACGCTGTTGCAATGGAGTAAGACAGAATTATTTACTTAAAAAGAAAAAATAAAGATTACCTTTTCCTGTTTCAACTTTCCCTGTCTTATCAGAGATAGAAGTTCTAGTTATTTACAACATGTTTGTATCTTTAAGGGGGAAAAAAAAAAGAGCTTGGAAGAACAGGCTAAATCTGTTACCTTCCCAGGAGCCTTAATTCCCCAACTTCTGACATTAGGGGCTCCCTACCTCTCTGGTGGATGCACCATTTAATTGCAGGTGGAAGCCACACTTAAGCACGTAATTCATATCTTCCTATTCCACCTTGCTCTCCAAAGAATGCTAGACTTATTCATCCAGGGTAGAGTTGAAAATTTGGGGGCACACATTTGAGATTTTTCTCAAAATTCTGTAATACTTATTATACATCAAATAATATGAAAGATAATGAGTAGATGTTTGTCCTCTCGTGTTTCCTTTTCCATTATCAACACCATCAAAAATCCTTCTGGCATGTTCCTAAGCATGGCAAATCAAGAGTATTAAGTAAGGAGAAATAAGAAATTTAAATTTAGGGAGATTGAAAAATTCTGCATTTTATGTGCAAATGAGTATAAATTTATATATACATATGCACATTTCATGTTTTTTAGATTGTTTTAATGGAAATGTCTATATGGTGAATGTTGGCAAAGAGCATTCATCTTTAGGATTATCTTTTAGATTTTATTTAAATTAGAGGAGTTTTATTCTCACTTTCAATGAAATGTTAAGCTTTTAAAATCTGATAAAGGTAAAATTTTATTATTTTGGTGACATTCATTTATTCAAAATATATTTGTTTATCTTGGGCTGAAAAACTAGCATAATTGTTTTGAGTATTGACATGTGATTACTTTATATATGAAGAAAGATGCATAATCATGTTGGTTTCTCTTCCAGCCTAAATATTGTCATTTTAATACTACACTTACGTAATATGTGCCATGCATTTTTAACAATGTAAGCAATTGATGAGGGGATTTTCTTACTTATTAAAGATGCAAACCTAGGAGATGTATTTACAAGACTAAGGAGTCCCCATGGGAAAAGAAATAGGAAATATTAGTCCCAAATTTAGCCAATTCAGACCCTTCCTCATACCTTTCTTTGCTTTTTTAGGTCTTTGGGAAATTTAGGATGACATGGTCTTATATCCATCATAATCTGTATATATAATATTCTTAATTTTCTACTTTGCTTTACAGGAAATCAAGGAAGTACAGAGAACCAAGTACATACATTCAGCCACTGGGTGGGCATTATGGGGAGGTTCTTTTATTCTTGACGTTCTTTTATTCAGTTTTCTCTAAAAAGAACTTAAGAAATGATGAAATGTACTCTTCTTAGACCATAATTCATTTGTGCGAGGATGTATTAAAATATGTGATTTAAAAAAATCTTTCTAAGCTAAACTGACATGGAAATAGTTTGAAACAGATTTAAGTAATGCTGTGTCTTTTATTTTATTTTATTGAAAACAACTTCTCATCAAAGGGCTGGTACCTGCTTACTTTCTTTATTTCAATAGAGTAAAGAACAGTCCCTTGCCTGTCATGGTCCATCGAAAACTCTAGCTACTACCTACCATCTTCCCAATCATATATAAACTTCCCAGGTGCATCTCTTTCACTGGCCAGGTTGTGTGATTGCCCTCAATTGTCTTCCTGCCTTACATATGTTAATCTCGTTGGCAGGTTGGCGGGGGAAGGAGGGGGGGGGGCACTACTGGAAATAGTCTTCCTGAAAGTAACCCTGTTACTTTCTTCTCTCCGATATTTCCCAACCACAGGCCATTATTGGGCACCTTGCCCACCTATCCATTAGAATTAGGAATGAAAATAGGAGAGTTCAATTAATTTAGGCAAACAGTTATGATGTGTCTGTCTCTGCCAGGAGCTGTGGTAGGTCCTGGGGTGCAGAGTAGTAACCTGCTAGGTAAGTCTCAATGAGCTTGGGATCTAACAATCTGTCTCACATTATTCATCAGCAATATCTTCCCCACTTTGCTTGCTCTGTTGTTGCTCTTACCTATGCAAGCTCTCCTACCTCCTGGGCTTGCTTCAGACATTTCCTCACTCAGCAATATTTTTCGCTTCAACCAAGCCCACACCCAATCCCCAAGAGTTTAGGAATACAATTTTTGTAACTAAATTCTACAGAAAGGTTTCTGAGCTAAATAAGAGAAATTATAAATATTTAACCTTTTATATTTTTCTAAATTACTAGATCATAAGCAGCAGTAAAATAAAGATCCCATCAATTATTTGAAGGTTTAATCTGGGGGAAAAGGAACCCTTTAGTTTCTTGATTAATTTTGAACTTATTTGTAGTTGATTAGTGATATATGTTGTTAGCCATTAAAAAAATAAGTGAAAATAGTAATCACACTTGGAAACGGTTTAAGGAAAATTCTAATGGCTTATAGCGTTGTGTGTGTCTTAAGAACTATTTTTTAAAAAAGTATTAGAATTGAGACTTAGAAAAATCATAGAGTGCTTATATTCTTGCCTGAATAAAAAATTAAGAGATTTTTCTTTCCCCTATCCCCACTAACAGAAATAATATATATATGGATATATCTCCAAAAAAGTTATCATATCAGAGCTGAGAAAACAGAAATAAAGTACATGGAAAATGTTACAAAATGAAAGTACTTCTCTAAGTCATCCACATTAAGGAAATAATTTCATTTCTCAGAGGCATGCACACTCTGCCTGCTTTCCTAGGAAGCTCTCAGCTCTTCCCCTTTCTAAGTTCACGTATGATGTCCTTCCTCTCTCCCCCTCCCCCTAAAAATCATCGCAGCTGCACCTCCAGAGACTAGAAACACTAAACCCTGGCAGTTGGACTACGTTCAACATCTCTGGAAGTACACTAAATCCTCTTTATCTCTTCCAATTAAACTTTCTTTTCTAAATAAACAATAAAAGAACCTCCAAATTTAACTGATTCATAGTAAAATGCTTTCCTCCCTTTTTATTGCGGTAATACTATTTTTTTCTATTGTCCATTTTAAGCAGGCAGCATTTCAACTACACGTAATAATAAACTTTTTATGAAGCTTAACCAGCATCTATTGCAATACATTATACAGAAATATGTTTTTAAGACCAAGAAATTATTTACTACTATATTTTCTGTTTTAAGCTGGAAAATGTTTCTAACAACAGAGGTGTTCATGTTTGGGTTTTGAACCCAACTTCATTTATTTATACTTTTACCTAGAAAGCTGCTTTTCCAAATCTTTTTAAATTTAGAGTTCATGTTATTACCTAACTGGTAGTGAGTCAATTCATTTTCAACATATGAAGGACACAGTTATTAAGAGTCTAGCTTGTAAATCCTGATTAGTTCATGATAATTGATTGGATTAAATCTTGCTATGTCAAGCAAGTGACCTGGTACTTTTAGTCATTAAAAAAATACAAATTGGATTGACTGTTTGCTTCTTGATTGGATAGCAACTGGCCTGCTAAGTATCAATCAGATTGGTCATAGCCTGTTAGTCTATCATACTTTCCCAATACCACATTCTCACTCACTAACTCACTCACTATGACTCTTTGCCCTCTATCATCTTTTTCAGGGTGTCCTTTACTTCCGTGTTCCTCAGGCTATAGATTAGGGGGTTGAGCATGGGAATTACAAGACTGTAAAACACAGAGACCACTTTGTTGTCCTCCCATGAGTTCCTTGCTCTAGGCTGCTGCAGGTACATGAAAAACAACGTCCCGTAGAAGATGATGACCACCGTGAGGTGTGAGGCACAGGTAGAAAATGCTTTGCATTTGCCTTTGGAGGACTGGATTTTTATGATGGAAGAGAGGATGCAAATGTAGGAGATGAGGACAGTCAGGAGGGACCCAATGAGGTTCACTGCTGAGAAGATCAAGAGCTGCTTTTCTTTGTTGTGGGTATCGGAGCAGGAGAGGGCAAGGAGAGGGGGGTCCGCACAGTAGAAATGATGGATGACATTGGAGTCACAGAAAGACAACTGGAAAGTCAGAACTGTCTGTATCATGGAGTGTAGGAAGCCATAGGTATAGACCCCTATCATCAATTCCTTGCAGACCCACTGAGTCATAATTGCTGTGTAAATCAGGGGATTGCAGATAGCCATGTAGCGGTCATAGGCCATTGTGGCCAAGATGAAGCATTCGGTCGTGGCAAAAGCACTGGAGAAGTACAGCTGGGCAAAGCAGCCCAAAAAGGAGATGGTTTTTTTCTTCACCAATAAATTTTGCAGCATCTTGGGACCAATGGAAGATGAGTAACAAAGATCAATGAATGCCAGATGGCTGAGGAAATAGTACATGGGCGTGTGGAGCCTGGGATCCATCTTGATGAGCAGGATTATGCCAAGATTTCCCACGAGGGTGATGAGATAAATTAAGAGAAATAGCACAAAGAGTGGAAGCTGAAGCTCAGGACGGTCTGTGAATCCCATGAGGACAAATTCTGTCACTGTGGTCTGATTGCCTCTGGCCATTTTGGTCTCTCTCTTGTTGGGAAAAGAAAAAAGAAATGATTTCAAAATGATTAAATACTTAACAAAAGCTTCTTATCTCTTTGTTCTAATACCCAGATGACAAAAATTGTGCTTCACACTCACAATGGTTACAGGCCAATGAGCTTCATTCTGTTAAGACTCAGTAAAGTCTGAGCTCATTCATTTTCTCTTTTGATGCAGATCGATAAATTGACCTTTAAGTAAGTTGTACACAATTTTATTCTCAATATTAATGTATAAGAATACTGATTTTGTCACAATAATATTGTGACCCAGTTTTATCATATTTTAAACCTTTGCCACTGTGACGGTGAATATTGGTAACTCATGCCCTCTTAATTTGTATGTTTTAAAAAATTTATGAGTAGGGGGTTAGCATTTTGTCAAACAATTATTTGCATGTGTATTTCTTTTTCTATGTTTGGTTAGTTCATTTTCTTGGAAATTTTTTTATTATTATGTTGTTGGTCTTTTAAGCACTTTATTTACAGGGGCTCTTTGCTAAGAAAATCAGCCATTTGTTTGACTTATGCATTGAAAATTGTTTTGCAATGAAACTGATGCTTGAGGAAGACAAGGCATTAAAGACCTGCAAGTATTTGGTGTGGTTAAGAACAGGCTCCCTAGGAGCAAATCTGCTTTTGACATTGGGCAAGAATAATAAATGGAGGCCTGCATATCATATGTTTAATATGCAAAAGTTAAAAATAAAGAAAACAAGTCAATAAAATATGGTCTATCCTCCCTCCTTAATGAATTTACCTTTATATAATTTGGAAGGAAGAGTACTTGGGATCCTTGGAGTTCATGCTGAAATAAGGAGGTGAGAGAACCTTTCTCCAGCCCACTCGCGGCCACAGGTGTGCGGCTATGGCAGCCTGCATGTGCACAGTCTGTTCAGCCCCTGCAAACAGCTATCCCTTAGCTACTCTTGAGGCCTAGGTGTGTGAACACCAGCTGTGTAGTTATCCCCTACAAAGGTGATCTGAAAAAGAGACTCTTATAGGCTCTGGGAGTAAGCAGGGGGCCACTTGAACAAGGATTTTTAGGGTCCTATTATCTGGGTGATGATCCAAAAGGAGGGAATAGAATGGACTCTGGGCGTGCACTTGTCCCATGAGGTTGTGGTGCAATAGAAAGAGAAAGTCTGAGTTAGGCGTGGAGCAGGGGGGAGGGGTCTTGAATTTGGTTTGAAGGATAGTGCATGTTTTGTTAGGGCTGACAAAGGAGGAAACCACAAAGCCAAAAGGGGTAAAGAATTATGAATTTATTCGGTCATCTTGGAAACCCAGATGGGCTGAGCTCCAAAATGGCACCAGCACCCAAAGATGGGGAGTCAGAGGTTTTTAAAGGACTCCAAGTGAGCTCTTTCTGGGTGGAGAATTCTCTGTGCAGGTCTGGATTCCAGGAAACTGCAGAGGGGAGAGGTAATGGTCTTAGCAAGTAGAATGTGGTCTAAGCAAGTGAAATGTCCATTGTGAAGTGGCCTAAAGGTCAGTTCTCAGGGGAGAGGGTATCGATTCAATTGTTTGATCAGACTTAACAGATGTCTATCATACAGTCAGAGCTAGTCATACTGATTGGGAGTCATCAATAGGCAGAAGACTGTAAAAGCTGTGGAAATTAACGAGATCATTCAGGGAAAGAAAAATAAGTAACAGCAAGGCTTAATTAAAGGACATATATTTGGGAAAAGTGTATCTTTAAGGGCTTGGGATAGGAGCGGCAGCCTTGGGTGGTCTAAGGTGTTCAGATTAGCTCAGATCAGGAAATGGCAAGAAGCCTTTAAATATGGGCATTTATGACACTTCTGGCTTATGACAGGTGAGACCTGTTCTGTTGTAGTCTTCTCTCTCTCAATAGTAGCTCAGATCAAGACCAAACTTTGAGATCTTCAGGCACGGAAACAACCTTATTCAGTAAAATGTTTGTTGTCTGGACTCTGAATTCATTTCTAAAATTGTTCAAGTCTACCTACTCCAAATACTTCTTTATTTTTTATTTTTTCCTCAAATACTTCTTGATTTACAATGACGTTACTTCCTGATAAACCCATTGTAAATTTAAAACGTCGTTTAATACACCTAACTTACCAAACATCATAGCTTAGCCTAGCCTACCTTAAATGTGCCCAAACACTTAGTAAAATGTCTTCCTCTTCTTACCAGAGGCAAGAGACACAGATGGGCATTTTTGTAGACATGATGGGATGCAAAAACACAAAACACAATATTCAAAAAAAAAAAAAAAAAAAAAAAGGTTGGCAGCACAGTACACTGTAGAGCGACGGTTGTTTCCCCGGTGACCACATGCCTGACTGGGAGCGGCAGCTCGCTGTCACTGCCCGGCATCACAAGAGAGTATCGCGCCACCTATCACCAGACCTAACGCAAAGTATGGTTTCTACGGAATGCATATTGCTTTCCCACCACTGTAAAATCAGAAGATTGTAAGGTGAATCATCATAAGTCGGGGTGTGTCCATATAATTGTTCTCACCTCAAACTATGACTGGTCTGGTTTAGTAGCTGAAATGGTTTAGTAACTGGAAGAACCCACGAAGCCAGTGTGAGACTAGCTTTACTCAACAGCTTTTGCACGATAAAATTTTTACTGTGTTAGCTATAATGATATGGTGGCACATTTGCCTCTGAAGTTTCTAAGATGCAGTTAATGCTTTCGAGTTTCTAGATTTTAAAAAACTTTCTATTAGCTAAATATTTATGCAACGTTTATCCAAAGGAGAGGTTTTTCTGCCCTTCCTTCAAGGGCAATTAAGATGGAAGCTTTTTGATAACCTCAGTGTTTAGTCTACTACGGTAGTTCTTAGAATATAACTAGGCCCGATGATGAATTCCAGAAAAAATAAAATAATAAATATCTAATAATAAACGTTAGACTTCAACCGAAGGACTTGGCATGCATGCATATAAGCATAACTAATGGACGCAAAATACTGGGTGGTGAGGTGTTGAGGGCATGTTTGGGAGTGTGTGTGGGGGGAGCAATGATAAGATATAATACCTTAATAAATAAATAAATAAATAAATAAATGTTAGATTTGCAATTTTCTACCTAAGAAAAAACAAATGGCCCTTTAGAAAAATGAGTCTTGTGATTTAATTATTCTCAATCTTAATGATAATTAGTGATTTGAACACTTTGCCAAGATTCTATTTTACATTTGTTAGTTTATTTAGTATATAGCTATCATTTTCCTCACTTTCTTAATGAGAAAATGGAGACATAGAAATATTCAGTTTTTCCAAATTCACAGAGCAAATAAAGCAAATGAACCAGGATCTAAAACCGAGTGGGCTGGTTCTAGAGCCCTCAGCTGAAACTATACCGCCTCCCATTTATGACTCCTCAGCACTAATTTATTGATTTGTTTTTCCTCTTTTTATTTTTTTTTATTTATTTTTTTTTCTAATTTGAACTTTGAGAAAAGTTTAGGCATATTAGGGTGAGTTCAATAATGCTTTTTTTTTTTTTTTTTTTTTTTTTTTTAGTTCTTTTAAGCACTGTTAAGCTTGATTGTTGTTTAAGTAATATAGTCAACCTTTGATGATTCAGAATGTTGTTTTGTGTTTTACTGTTCCTTGCTTGAACAATTCAGACAACTTTGTTGAATAAACTAGGAAATATTCTTAGCCCCTGGGAAGGAAGGGGCAATGAACAACTTTGAGAATCAGATGAAAGCTAAGTACCTGTTAGAAGAAAAGTGTCACTCATACAGCATTTTGCATGCAATGTCAGAGGCTTGGCGAGTATAGGTTCCTACGATCCTTTCCTCAGACTAATACAATGACCAGACATCCCAGCTTTTCCAAGTGAGACTCAACCAATCCTTCCCCATTCGCTTCTCTGAGAAGCAATGTCGTTAAGCCCTGTCCTCGTCCAGAACTGAAACTCTTCTCTTGACTGCCTTGTAGTTTTTACTACGACAGTCTGAGAAGTGAATACAACTTACCGAGTACCTGTCGGGCAGTCAGGACTCCCAGTGCCCAGGAAGCATTCACTTAGAGAATTTCCTGTCGGCTTCTTCATGTCTTGCTGGCAGGTTTGGTTTCTGTGTTCCACACCGACAAACCTGTATTTATAAAGTGAAAGTGTGATGAGTCTGCTATCTCTTGTTCTGGAGCTTCCTGGGTGCCAAGGGAATAGTTTATATTGAATTTCTGTGAGGGATTTTACATTTGACTTAAACCACCCTTGGGAATTAAAACCCCTGAGTTATCCTGGGATAACTAATGATGACTCCGGTTATGATGCTTGGGTGCATGGTCTCAGGATGATTCCCAAGTCCTTCGGTGCTTGGAGACATTTGTCCTGCCCTTGGCAAGGCGTCTGCAGTGAGTTGCATTGAAGTGGTGGCTGGGGTGGGGGCCCAGTTAATGTTTTATAGGGAATGAGGACAGGTTATACAAAGATGGTATGATTAGGGTACACCTGCTACAGATACCGGAAAGGTGTTATTGGAAAGCCCTCTCCTCTCCCCCCCCCCCCCCCCCCCCCACCAGTCAGAGGGATAGGGCTGTCCACTCCTTAGTTGTGTGCTCCTATGAATGAATATTGTATTATTTCTTACAACTGTACATGAATCTATAATTATCTCAAAAATATAGGTGGCATCATCTAGAAATGTATAAAAAACATAGGCATTTATTTTTCCCCCTGAAGAATTCTATCTGCTACCTTATGTTTATTCTTGTGAGTCTCAAAATAGTTAGATTTAGCAATCCATCAAAAGTTTTCTTGCACACTCAAAAGAATGTTTAATTGTTCTTTCTTCTCTATCTTGATGGGTTTTCAGTTGAATGTTCACAAACAAGTAATGTACTCAAGAGGCTATGTCCAAAAGACCTCAAATCTCATAAATATAGCCTTGCTCTATATTGACAATTCCTTGGCAATTGTCCTTATTGTTGAGGCAACAATATCTACAGGTAATAATTTTCTTTTTATATTGATACAGAAATACTTTAAAAAATTTTTGTATTAGCGTTTGATTATTCTAAATCATTCGTGGAGCATTCACTTATCTCTGTGAGCTGGGCTTGCTGTTGTCATCTACATTATCTTATTTGACATAAGAATCCTAATATATATATATGGTAATGGAGGGTTGGAGAGTTCATGCAGATTGTCTGAGATTCCACAGAGTCACTGGCAAAGCCGGAATTTGACTCTAGGCCTGTATGGCTCCAAAGCTCATGGCACTTGCACAATCCTTTACTTCCATGCCATATGTCGTTTGTGAATGAATGAATTTGTGTAATTCACATCTATTTTCTTTAAAATTGTAAGCTTTCATTTTGTTTTGTGTCCATAGTTAGTTAATAAAGTTCCATTCAAGTTTGCTAAGTTAAAACTATTTGTTTTATTCCCGGCCTGTATCAATAAATAAATACACTATCGAGTTTAAAATGAGGTAATGAATATGAAAGTACTTTATACCAAATTTACACTAGTGTGTCTACGATTTTGTAATTTTTATTATATAACCACTGCAAAATAAGTGTGCAATTATAATATTTTCTTCTGTTCTAATATCCACTTATTTTGTTTTCAGTGGGCACCATTTCCAGCATACTAGTAGATGGGGACTGAAAACGATACAACTGTGACAGAGTTCATTATTTTGGAGTTATCAGGGGATACTATAATTTGTATCATTTTATTTATTGTGTTTTCAGGAATCTACGTTGTCACCTTAATGGGCAATGCCAGCATAATCATGATAATCAGAAGCAGCCCACAACCTCGTGCCCCAGTGTATCTTTTCCTCTGCTATTTGGCCTTCGTAGACATTGGTTACTCCTCATCGGTCACACCTGCGATGCTCATGGACTTCCTCAGGGAAGAAACCTCTATTCGTATTGCTGGTTGTATAGCCCAACTCTGTTCTACAGTCACATTTGGGAGAGCTGAGTGCTTCCTGCTGGCTGTCATGGGCTATGACCACTATGTGGCCATCTGCTCTCCACTGCTCTCCTCCACTCACATGTCCCCCAGAATCTCTACTCTCTTAGTGGGGATGTGCTACCTAGGTGGATGTGTGAATGCTTGGGCATTTACTGGCTGTTTATTAAGTCTATCCTTCTGTGGACCAAATAAAGTCAATCACTTTTTCTGTGACTATTCACTACGTTTGAAGCTTTCCTGTTCTCATGAGTTTACTTCTGAAATAATTGCAGCCGTCTCTTCCTGCTCCATCATTGTGGTCACTGTGTTTATCATTGTTCTGTCGGATGTCTATATCCTCTTATCAACCCTGAAGATCCACTCCACCAATGGGTGCCACCAAGCCTTCTCCGCCTGCACCTCCCACCTCACAGTGGTCACTCTGCTCTACGGGACCCCTGCGTTCATTGATGTGATGCCCACGTCAAGCTACTCAGCTGAACAAAACAAAGTGGTGTTTGTGTTCTGCGTGGTGGTGATCCCAATGTTGAATCCCCTTATCTACAGTATGAGGAACGAGGAGGTTAAAGGGCCTATGAGGAAATGGATAGAACATATTGGTGGTCCTAAAGTAGTCTGATTTAAAATAATACACACTGTATAATGAAGACCTCTTTTGCAGATGATTGGATAATGTACTAAGTTCCATTGCATAGTCATAGTATTCAAGACTTATACATTTCATTGTGTCACTCTTGAAAATTTTCAAAGTAAAGAATAAATGTGCATCCACTAAGACCAGAGCATCCAGAAAAAAAAAAAATACTTTATCTTTACTTCACCCACCATTTGTGGCATCTACAAGTGTATTTTCAAATAAGTTTTATGTTCTTTGAATGCAGTCTTTGGAATTAACAGCTGGAAGCATCTGGAGCTCCTTGGAAGAATCATGTTGCCACCCAAGATCTCATCACCTGAAAGAGATGATGTCCATGATGTACATATAGTGTAAGGACTGAAATCAGTGATTCTGGTAACTGTAAAGCTTCTGGTGCCCTGTGACCTGAGTGTGATCAGCAGGATTCCTCTCACAGTACCTCCACCAGTGAGCCTCTTCGAGCCAACTCAGAAGATACCTGAAAGCTCTATTTAGCTTTCTTTTCAGGAATCTATTTGACAAAATAAATTAAGGAGACCCCAAAAGAAACTCTACTGGGGGCTAATTTGTATGACGTGGCTCCTTTCTAGATGAAGAAGGAAGGTTACATTTTTAAAGGTTGTTTCAATCTTGTCAAATGTATGCTCCTTTTAAAAATTGTATTAAATTTATTGGGGTGACATTGGATAATAAAATGACATTAAGTGTACTATAAGAAATCATCTATATATTGCATTGTGTGATCACCACCCAAAATCAAGTCTCCTGTCACCATATATTCTGGCCCCTTTTACTCTCTTCTCCCTCCTCTTATCTCCCTTCCCCCATTGGTAACCCCCATACTGTTATCTGTGTCGATGAGTTTTTTATTTGTTCATTTGTTGCTTTTTGTTTTATATCCCTCATATGAGTAAAATCATATGGTTCTTGTTTTTTCCATCTGACTTATTTGGTTTAGCATGATATTGTCAAGATACATGTTATCACAAATGGCAGAATTTCATCTTATCTTATGGCCGAGTATTCCACTGTATATATGTACCACATCTTCTTTATCCAGCTATCCACTGAAGGACACCTAGGTTATTTCCATATCTTGGCCACCATGAATAATGTTGCAACAAGGATAGGGTTGTGTAAATCTTTATGGAGAAATGTTTTAACATTTGGGGGTAAATACTGAGAAGAGGGATTGCTGAGTTATATGGTAGTTCCATTCTTAATTTTTTGAGGAACCGCCATACTGTTTTCCATGGTGACTGTACCAGTTTACATTCCCATCAGCAGTGAATAAGGTTCCTTTTTCTCCTCAACCTCTGTAATTCTTGTTATTATTTGTTTTGTTGCTAATAGTCATTCTATATAACAGGTATAAGGTGGCATCTCGTCGTGGTTTTGATGTGCATTTCCTTTATAGCTTGTGCGGTTAAGCATTTTTTCATATATGTTAGCCATTTGTGTGGGAGAAGTGTCTGTTCAGGCCCTCTGCCCATTTTTAAATTGAGTTGTTTGGCTGAAATCAGTTTGGCTCAGTTGCTAGAGGGTCGACCTGCGGACTGAGGGGTTCCAGGTTCGATTCCAATCAAGGTCATGTATCTTGGTTGTGGGCGCATCCCTAGTGGGGTGATGCAGGAGGCAGCTGATGGATGTTTCTGACTCTCTATCCCTCTCTCTTCCTCTCTGTAAAAACTCAATAAAATATATTTTTTAAAAATTGAGTTGTTTGTTTTTTGTTGGCGAGTTGTATGAGTTCTTTATATATTTTGGATATTAGCTCATCTGCAAATATCTTCTTCCATTTGATTGGTTGGCTTTTTGTATTGTTGGCAGGATTGGAAATTGGTTTAGACACTATAAAACACAGTACGTATGGAGGTTCCTAAATAAATTAAAAGTAAAACTACCACATGACCTCGCAATTCCACTTCTGGGTGTTTATCTGAAAAAAGTGAAAACACTAATTGAAAAGATATATGCATACCTATGTTCATTGCAGAATTATTTGCAATAGCCAAGATATGGAAGTAAGCTAGGTGCTATCGATAGATGAGTGATAAAGAAGATGTGGTTAATATATACAATGGAATATTACTCAGCCCCCGAAAAAGAATATACTCTTGCCATTTGAGACAACATAGGTGGACCTAAAGGATATTATGTTAAGTGATGACAAATGCCATATGATTTCACTTATATGTAGAATCTAAAAAACAAACAAACAAACAAACAAAAAAACCCAAACAGAAACAGACTCAGAAACAGAGAACAGATTGGTGGTTGCTGGGGTAGGAGAAGGATGGATGTAAAAGGTGAAGGGGACTAAGAGGTACAAACTTCCAGTTATAAATATAAAACATGTGGATATAATGTAAGGCACAGAGAATCCTATCTAATAAAAGAGTAATATGCAAATTGACCATCACTCCAACACACAAGATGGCCACTCCCATGTGAATACAAGATGGCGGCCACAAGATGGCCAGCAGGGGAGGGCAATTGTGGGTGATCAAGCTTGCAGGAGAGGACAGTTGGGTGAGACCAGGCCTGCAGGGGAGGACAGTTGGGGGAGGACCAGGCCTGCAGGGGAGGGTAGTTAGGGGGATCAGGCCTGTGGGGAGGGCAGTTGGGTGAGACCAGGCCTGCAGGGGAGGGGGGCAATAGGAGGATAAGGACACATATGTAATACCTAAATCAATACATATGAGTGGATAAAGCTCAGTTATCTTTTTATATGTGAAGTTTAGTACTAAGTGTGTCTTAATCTAAAATATCAAAGTCAATTTGGAATCAATATTTATCTAGACAATTTATTATATTATATTCTAATAATTAACTAAATAAAGGTTATTAAACTATGTGTGAATACCTGCACAGAAGGAAAACAATAAATTGACCACCTGAGAATATACAGAATCTTGAAAGATTAGTTGTACTAGTATACTAGTATTGGTGTGTGAACTGTATTGCTCAATTAGCCACTACAGAACATAATGATGCTACTATAATGGTTTTGAATTCTCAGTTGAAGCTCTAGGATCATCAGAGATTTATCCCCAAAGGAAACAAAAATAAAAGATCACCATATAACCACAATAACTCTAATCTGCTATTGAAAGATGAATGACTTCTTATTCCAAGGTAAGATTTCGACTTTTGTTCATGAAGCTGTTGTAATGATTTTCATTTACTATTTGAGAACACCTACTCCCTAACATTACATGTGTACTCACAAGTCACAGATGTAATTAAGCAATTAGCCAGTGAGCAATTGGCTGAATTGCTGTTTAGTTCATATGTAAACTGGCATAATCTAAGTTATGAGGATTCCTGTTTATCTACCCAGAAGACAGAAACTCATATGATCTTTCAACACTATCCAAACTCAGCACTCTCCAGTAATGGAAATTAATTCACTACCATTGAGCTATGCTCAACATTTATTGAAATGAAACACATGTAAGGTTTTAAAATGCAAAGATATTGTAGATGTCTTTGCAGAAAGATTGACTTTGTTTATGGCTCTAAATGCTTTAGCTTCAAGGCAATAACACCGTAGACAGAGCTCAGGATATAAAGTCAGAAAGTCTGGAGCTGAGGGTCGGCCTGGACACAAAGTGGGTGATCCCTTTTCAGCTCTTAGGCTGCATTTTATTCAGCTACATATTATGTTGTTAATAATATTATTTCATTTTACAAAACTTAATTAGAAAACATTGTTTGCCTGACTGGTTTGGCTCAGTGGATAGAGCGTTGGCCTGTGGACTGAGGGGTCCCAGGTTCAATTCCGGTCAAGGGCATGTACCTTGGTTGCGGACACATCTAGTTGGGGATGTGCAGGAGGCAGCTGATCAATGTTTCACTCTCATCAATGTTTCTAACTCTCCATCCTTATCCCTTCCTCTCTGTAAAAAATCAATAAAATATATTTTAAAAAAATAAAACATTGTTAAAATAGGAATATTATATATTTTAATTATCTTCTGAATATCAATCATATTTTTGCATAGTGATTACATTAATAGTTCAACTTATTTGATAAAACAGTAATATTCTGAATTGTAAATATTAAAAAATATCCAGTACATTTACAATAGAAGATCTCACTCATAAATTTAATTTGATATTTTTATCTGAATTAGTATCAGAAACAATTGTATTTCTCCTTTGAAAAGACTGACTTTATTTAACTGACAGATACTGTGAAATAGATAAATAAGTATGTGCTTGTTTCATTGCTAACGGCTAGTTGGCTTAAAGGACAGCCTATTGTCCTCTCATTGCTAGATGTACTGATTTCATGTTAAGTATTATTTAACTGCATTTGCTATTTAAATTCATTTGTTAAATAATACTAAAGGAATGGGGCAGTTAAGACTTCCCGAGCTTCATGTTCTACATTCATGACTTGTTACATAACCTCTTTCAGAACCAGGTTATTCTTCTATAAAACAATTAGTATTAATATTATTTTATGGGCAATCGATTAAACTGTATACATGTATATATTTACATGATTATTAGCCCTACACTTATCATTTAGTAAGCATATAGTAAATATTATATATATATTTTTATTTTTATTATTTTTTTAAATTAGGGTGAACGCCATGAATCAAATTCTTTTTTTTTTCTTTAAAAAAACAACATATTTTATTGATTTTTTACAGAGAGGAAGGGAGAGAAATAGAGAGTTAGAAACATGGATGAGAGAGTCATCGATCAGCTGCCTCTTGCACGATCCATACTGGGGATGTGTCCGCAACCAAGGAAAGTGCCCTTGACTGGAATCGAACCCGGGACCCTTCAGTCCGCAGGCAGACGCTCTATCCACTGAGCCAAACAGATTTCGGCTAGAGTATAGTATATTGATATGGATATATGTATATGTACATATGATACTATCTGAAGAAACACTTCTGGAGTTTCTGCTAAAATAATTTTTAAAAACCAGAGAGATTCATAATTGCATATAAATATGCACTGATGCTTAAATATATTATTATACTTCCCATATGTATTAATGAAATGAAATCATTAAATGGATATCTCCTTTAATGTAATATTTTAGGTTCATTGGTAGCAGCTACATTATCTCATGGATTCCCTGTGGGATGGAAACCACACAGCAGTGACAGGCTTCATCCTACTGGGCTTAACTGATGACCTCGTTCTCAAAGTCATCCTCTTCATGATCATCCTGTGTATCTACCTGGTGACCATATCTGTTAACCTCAACATAATCATTCTTATCAGAATCTCTTCTCAGCTCCATCATCCTATGTATTTTTTTCTGAGCCACTTGGCTTTTGCTGACATATGCTTCTCAACTTCTGTCACACCCAACATGCTTGTTAACTTCCTGGTGGAGAGAAATCCCATCTCCTATCATGGATGTTGCACCCAGCTTAGTTCAACGGCTGTCTTTGGGGCAGTCGAGTGCTTCCTTCTGGCTATCATGGCATATGATCGCTTTGTGGCAATTCACAAACCACTGCTTTATTCAACCAAAATGTCCACACAAGTCTGTGTCCAGTTCCTCACAGTGGCTTACGTGGGTAGTTTTCTCAATGCTTCCTCCTTTATTATTTGCTACCATTTTTTATTCTTCTGTGGACCAAATCGAGTCAATCACTTTTTCTGTGATTTTGCTCCATTAGTTGAACTCTCCTGTTCTGAGAACAGTATTCCTGTAGTTGTCCCCTCATTCACAGCTGGCTCCATCATTTTGTTCACTGTGTTTGTCATAGTTGTTTCCTACATGTACATCCTCATCACCATCCTGAAGATGCGCTCCAGTGAGGGGCGCCACAAGGCCTTCTCCACCTGCACCGCCCACCTCACCGCAGTAGGTCTGTACTTTGGGACCGTCATCTTCATTTACGTGTTGCCCAAGTCCAGCTACTCAACGGATCAGAACAAGGTGGTGTCCGTGTTCTATATGGTGGTGATCCCCATGCTGAACCCCATCATCTACAGCCTCAGAAACAGTGAGATTAAGGGAGCTTTAAAGAGAATGCTTGATAGAAAAACATTTTCTCACTGAAGCTTACTATTTCATAGGACTTGGTGTAATAATACAAACAAATAAAGGAAAGGGAATTGAATGTCTGTGGCCTGAATATATTTGTCCATTTGTTATTAGCCAGTAGAGAGTATTTTAGTGAAGGTAGAGGGTTGATCTGATATCATACTGTAAAGTCATGGCCCCCGTACTGAGTTACCTTTAATAACATTAAATGTATTATTAGAAACACATATTGGCTCACATGAAAAACTCCTAAACTGTACGTAGGGAGTAGCTATAGGGTCCAGCCTCGAATTGACCTGTGGCAGGGCCACAAGCAAGTCCCGGCTCGGAGGGCAGAGCCCTCTTGGCATAATTAAGCTTGACCTTATGACACTACCTAGATCCTTCCTGGGTAGCTAATGGGCTGTGGGAGGTGCAGCAAGTGCTGCCAAAACAAGGGGAAATGCACAAGAACATTATAAACATGTTGACCACTTCCGTGTTTTGCTGTGTGTGTTATGACCATAAAACAAAGCCTCGGCTTGCAGGCTGGGTCTTTCTGTGTCCTCATCCAGGCACCAGAGGTTGCGGAGCCCCAGCTGTATTCTCTTGTCTGACTTCTTTAATCCGTCACCACCCCTCCTCAGGTTCACCCTTGGCCGCACTGGCATGGCACATGGTGTAATCCTTTAACAATGTTATTTATATGTATTTAAAAACTTGTGTTTAAAAAGTTGTTCTCTGCCATAAGTTAAGTTTTTCCTACCTCAAAACATTTAAGACTATGTCCATTTCAATAGCATCTTATCCCAAAATGAGTGTGGTAATTACACTTACAACTAAGTGCATTCTAAGAGAAAATGACAAAGTGCAACCAGTAGAAAATTGGTAGCAATGTTTTTAATTTTTTTGCAGGAAGGTTATCTGCTGAGGACTGGCAGTCTTTGTGGACCCCTAAGATCTGGCTAATGTTGCTGACTGACCTGCAAATTCTGTCATGTTGAATCCTGTTAACCTGTATATGGGAATGAGAAAGTTTCCTTAACTTCTTAGGGACTGAGTGGAACAAACTCTTGGAGTGACTTGTTCATGGGAAGGCCCAAAGGAAGGACCGCTCAGAAAACATGAGGGAACTGAATTTGTGACTGCCTGTTGAAGAGGCTTAAGAAACAACCACATTTATGTACTTTTCCTGTCCCCTTTTGAGTGCTTTGGCCACAAAAATCTACCTTTTTGGTGACAGACTCATTGAGTATTACTCATTTATTCATTCATTTGTTCCTTCTTATATTAAAAAAATGATATTAAATGATTCTTATATTCCAGGGATTGTCCCAGGCTTTTGTTAATATGACAATAAAGCCAACAAGTTATTGATTCAGACCATTCAAAGGGGACGGTGATATGGAGAATGAGAAAGCAGAGCATAACAAGGAAAACTTGCCTGTGAGGGGCAGGAAGTAGGAATATAGCATTTGAGCTAAGATGTAGGAGTTGAGAACACTTCCTATCAACTATGTGCTTACATGTGGACATTTGTGCAAGTCTAATCTTCTACATATATGCATAAAATTTAAGGCAATGCCAGGCTTGCTAATTTTAACCAATTCCATGGTGAGCACAACTAACACAAATGACAAAATGATAAATACATCTTAAATATCATGTGAGAGGATAATAAGGAACTCTGAGAACCTAGAGAAGTAGACCTAAAACTCCAGAATGCTTTTTTCATGAAAGAATTATTCAAGTCAGACCTCCCAGGCCATGAATTTAGTGTTCTTTTGGGACAGGAAGGGCCTGAGTCAAAACCTTAGACATATCTAGGTGAGAAATCTGATTAATTCACCTCACATATGTCATTAGAATAAGAGAAACCTGATATGATCAGATTTGCAGTCCTACAGAGGTAGAGAGTCTTCTCAAGCCTTGAACTTGGGTATTATCTGGTCAAGGATGGTGGTGTCTCAATGAGGTGAACTGAATATGCAAACAAACAACTCAATCCTCAATTATTCCTACCAAATAACTATTCAACTACAAGGACCAGCATCCAATGAAAGAAAATGACTAAGTAGTATGCAACACACATATAGAACTTCATAACTAACATATTCACCATGCCAGCCATTATATCAGTAATTTCTCTTGGCCAAGTATAAATAACCCCTATGGGTTTTCACATTGTCTCTTAAGAGAAAGCACAGACAGAGGAGCTATCCCAGCTCAGAAGTTACATGATTATAACTGGGAACAACATTTATATATATAAAAACCTAGTATGCTAACTATCCGACCAAGTGGTCAACCCATTACTATGATGAGCTCTGACTGGTAGGTTAGCTTGCTGCTGGGGGCTGGCTGATCAGGACTGGGTGAGCTGGGGCCAGGCATGCCCTGGAGCCCTCTCATGGTCCCTCCCCAGCCGGCCAACCTCCCACAGGGACTGGGTGAGACTGCCCTGATTGGCCCCAATCACTGGCCAGGTGGGGAGACCCCACCTGTGCACAAATTTGTGCACCCGGCCTTTAGTATCTAACAATACTGTCAGGTATAACTCCAGGGTTCCTACAAGCATTGTTTCCAGTTATAAGAATCACTGCAATCAGAAAGCATAAGAAAACAGAATATTTCCTCTAGGGTCCTTTCAGTCTCGATACACTTTACAACTAAAGAATCATTTTTGAGAGCTTGTTTGGAGGTTCTAGCAGGGGAGCGCAGCTACTCGTATACCCTTGACCGAAGACCGGTCCTCTCCTCTTGGGGGAAAGTCGTCCTCTTCGACCGAGCGCGCAGCTTCAGGAGGGACGCACATGGATCGGTGAGGGAGGAGGGGGACACCCGCCTAGCCAGCCAGATCAGCCGAATCAACCCTGGCGATCAATGGGGTGACAGATGTCGCAGCCAGATCGCCCTCACATCCACAAATCATTTTTGTTATAACCAATGTTGCATGTAACACAGCTTGCATTCCATTTTTTGGTCAGGACTTAGGATAAAAAGAAAGTTCACAAAATGAAATTTTTCCTTAAGTCAAATGACTTTTTAAAAAATATATATACAATATTTTATTTATTTTTTATGAAGAGGAAGAGAGAGGGACAGAGAGCTAGAAACATTGATGTGAGAGAATCATTGACCAGCTGCCTCTTGCACACCCCCTACTGGGGATGTGCCCACAACCAAGGTAAATGCCCTTGTCCGGAATCGAACCTGGGACCTTTCAGTACACAGGTTGATGCTCTATCTACTGAGGCAAACCGGTTTCAGCTCAAATGACTTCGTTAAGTCTTTATCATACACGGGATAACACTGGCCACCCAGGATCTTAAATGCTATGAAGTCTCTACATGGATCCTGAACAAATGCACTATTTAGGATTCTGTACTGGATCATAAACAGAACAGAAGAGACCACTGCGGTGGTATTTGGGAAAAGGGCCATTCACTCTAAGTGCACATACATGGTTCTTGGAGAAATTATGGGCCACATTTGGATTTTATAAAAGAGGTACTACTATATAAAGTCCTTGGCAATCTTCTAGTTTTTATTTGACAAAATTGTTAAGTAAGCCTATGCTTATTGTGAATTTAACAAAAATATATGTTCTTGGTTGGTCTTCATCGCTGTTATAACAATTATTCGACAATCCTACATAATGTTATTGCCACAAGTAAATCCTTAGTTAAGAAAAAATATAATAGCTGGGAGAAAATATAAAACTCAGCTTTTAGCTAATCCAAATGAAAAAAGTAATTTAATTTTTCATAGTATATATTTAACACTTTCTTAAGTAATATGATGTACAAAATCTGAGACACAAGACTAACATCACTGAACATACATAGAGCATATGTGAACACAACAACCAACTGCTGAAAATACATTAGTTTTCAATATAGCATGTTTTTAAAAATTGAGCAGATATTGGGGAATAAAACAAGATCAACCCATTTTAATAGTTTTCAATTATATAAACAGATTCTCTCTACATAAAGTAAAAAATCACTTACAAAACGTTAACTAGAAAATATCCATATATTTGGAAATAGACTTACCCATAGGTCAAAGAAAAATAAATATATACAGAAATTAAGAACAACTGAATGATACATGTAAAAACTTGTGCTATAGATATATAAGTTCTTTGAAGAAAAATTATACTAGAAATATCAAAAATAAAATTTTCTAAAATTAATAACATTTACATAAAATTTTAATAGGTGGAAAAATAATAATATAAAATGCAGGATTGAAGAAAAATTATAAAATTAATAGAAGATATTAATATAACAGAAATCTAACAAATTATGAAAAGGACCAACCAATACCAAATATTTGTCTTTTTACTGAATGTATAATGAAAAACATTTTTTTAAAAAAAGTACAAATAACAAATATAAGAAAGGTAAAGGAAGATGTAATACAGATTTGTGGATATTGATACAACCATGAGAGTAATTATAAATCCCAAAGTAAGTAGGCAAGAAAAAGAAATAAAAGGACCTCAAATCAGAAAGGAACAAGATGGGCTCTCTCTATTTGCAGATGACATGATATTATATAAAGAAAATGGAAAGACTGCACTAAAAAAACGGTTGGTACTGGTAAAAAAAAATTCAATAAAGTTGCAAGATACAAAATCAATAAAAGAGATACTATTCTTTTATTGCATTTGTATACACTAACAATGAACTAGCAGAAAAGGAAATCTAAAAAAACAATTCATTTACAAAAAGAATACAACCCCTGGGAATAAATATAACCAATGAAGGGAATGATCTCTACACTGAAACTATGACACTGATGAAAAAAATTGAAGAAGACACAAATAAATGGAAAGATATTCCACGTTCATGGACTGGAAGAATATTGTTAAACTGCCTGTACATGCAAAGAAATCTATAAATTTAACAAAATCCCTATCAAAATTTCAATGGCATTTTTCACAGAAATAGAACAAACTATCCTAAAACTGTATGGAACCACAAGACACCAAATAGCCAAAGCAATCTTGATAAAAAGAACAAAATCACACTTACTGATTTTTAACTACCGTATTTTTTGGACCATAAGACGCACCAGACCATAAGATGCACCAGTTTTTAGAGAAGGGAAATGAAGAAAAAAAGATTCTGAAACAAATAGTGTCCTAAAATATTTTATGTGCATTAAAACCCAACATCACAGTCATAAACACATGTAATCAACCCTGTAAAGTAAACAGCAGCATTTAGAACCATTTTAGAGCCGGGCAAGCACACAGAGACCACACAGAGCCGGGCAAGTAAAAAAACTTTTTTTTTAAAGTACAATATATGTGTAGGCTATATTTGGACCATAAGACGCAGGGACTTTTTCCCCCCACTTCTGGGGGGGAAAAAGTGCGTCTTATGGTCCGAAAAATACGGTATAATACAAAGCTATAGTAAACAATATGGCATTGACATTAAAACAGACATGTAGATAAATGGAACAGAAAAGAGAGTAAAAAATAAACCCAGGTATATATGATCAATTAATTTATGACAAAGGAGGCAAGAATATACAATGTGGAAAGGACAGTCTCTTTAATAAATGGTGTTGGGAAAATTGGACAGCCACAGAAAGAATAAAAATAGACCACTATGTTACACCATACACAAAATTAACTCAAAATCAATTAAAAAGTTGAAATATAAAACCTGAAAACACAAAAATCCTATAAGAAAACATAAGCAGTTAGTTAGCTACTTGACATTGGTCTTGGCAATGATTTTTGAGAGATAGGACTCTAAAAGTAAAGTAGACAGAAGAAGAAATAAACAAGTGGGACTATATCCAACTAAAAAGTTTCTGCACAGCAAAGGAGATTATCCAAAAAAGGAAAAGACCACCTACTGCATGGGAGAGTATGTTTGCAAAGCATATATTCAATAAAGGGCTAATATTTAAAAAAAATATGAACAACTCATACAATTCAATAACAAAAACAACTCAATAACAAGAAATGGGCAGAGGCTCTAAATAGATATTTCCACCAAGAAGACATATAGATGACTAATATGCACAAGAAAAGATGCTCAATATCACTAACCATGAGGGAAATATAAATCAAAACTCAATGAGATATCACCTCACACCTGTGAGAGTGGCTATCATTACAAAGTTAAGAATTAAATCTATGTATATAAAGAGCCAGTGTCCAAAACATCCAAAATGACCAAAGGCTCAATTGAACGCCTCTGTGTGCACACCAGGCCAAGCGGACTGGATTGCTGACCTCTTGGAGAAACCGGGGACTTGCATGAGGCTGCCTCATGGCACCCCTCATCCCTCCCTGATGACTACTGCAACTCCAAGCCAACAAGGGCTGCCTCCAGGCTGCAGATCCTGGTCCCTTGCCCCCACGCCAGGCCTGAGAGTGCCACACCAGGCAGGGGTGCCCGGGAATGTGGTCCAAGGGGCTGGTGCAGTGTGGAGGGGTTGTGTTTACACCACCAAGTGTCCCACATCAGCCCCAGTCTGCACATCCCTCTTCCCCCCTCCTCCCTCGGGGGCCCAATTCCTGGCTATATGCTTGTTGGCAGGCCTGACTGCACTGGGCAGTGAGCCATGACAATTGGGCCGGCCACTTCCTGGGATGGGAGGGTTGGGCCACAGCGATTCATGAGGGTGACAAGGCCCCCGGGGCATGTGGGGCAGCTGGCCAAGCAGAGTCTGGCTTCGGTGGAGCCAGCGGGTTCTAGACTGGACAGTGGCTCAGCGGTGAGTGATGTCTCCATGCACAGCCCCTGGGGTGGTCGCAAACTGCTGAGACCCTACCCCACAGTTCAAGGAGGGGGAGGAGGCTCGCCACCACCAGTGCCTTAGGCTGCACTGCCTGTGCTGCCACCTGCCAGGCTGGCAGGGTCCAGAGTGAGCAAGCAAGCTACTCCCGCCCCCTGGTGGTGAAACAGGGAGGAGGGTGCTGGGTGCAGGGAGGGGACCTCAGCTGGGATCCTCCAGGCACTGGGAATGGGCCTGGCCTGGGTCCAGTGGGGAGCTTAGGAAGTCTGGCTGAGCAGGTGCTGGCTCATACCAACTCTTACTCTGCCATCTTCCTCCAGCTCTCCAAGCTAGCCCCCCTGTCCAACCTGCCCGGGGGAATGGACTCTGGGCGACCTCTCTGAGTGCAGACTATGGACCCGCTAACTCTTCCCTCAAGGAAGAGTGCCCAGTGGCACCTGGGCAGAGGGCTGTGCAGAACTACCAGGGCAGAGCTGCTTCAGTGTCTCAGTGAAGTTTGCAACAGACACAAGGAAGGAACTGAGAAGGGAAAGCCTGGGAGGTGTGAATTCCCAGCGTTTTAGCCCCACTTGGAATGTGAGGTGGCTGTACATTCAGCTGAGAAGTGAGGGGGCTGAACTCCACTGTCACTGGGCTTCTGTTGGTCTGAGGCCCAAGTGTCCACCATGACTAGGAAAAAACAGGGAGGGACCTGAAGAAAGGGAGGACAATTGAAGGGAACCATGTCTAGGCTTTCCCCAGCCCTCTCTCTCTTTCCATTGCCTACAAAAACCCCAGACTGGCCACCTCTTAGCCCGCTATTCTCCAACCACAGAGGAAAGAAATAAGGAAGGAGTCCGTGCTCCCTTCAGAAAATATCTACATACACTGTATCTGATTGGCTGGTTGCGTCTTGCAGAGGGAGGCCAGACTGATCTAGATCTCATGATGATAAACTCAATGCCAATGCTGTAATGGCATAATATTTTGAGGAAATATAGAAAAGAATAAATGTATTTTGATATGTGGGAAGTAGATAAGTAATTGTGGTCAGAGGGATTATGGTTCCAAAGTCTTGGCTATTCATTTGTCACTGGGAGATGTGATCTAATTTCCCTCCCCTTAAATCTGGACTGGCTTTAGTGATTTATTTTATTTATTATTTTATTGCCAATAGAAGACAATGGAAACAATGCTCTGGGTTTCCTCAGGTTAGATCATAGGGAACAATCTTTTTTAGCCTCTTAGGACACTTGCTATTGGAGTGTGAGCCACCAGGTGAGAAATTCAACTACTCTGCCGGTAAGACCTATGAAAGACTCTAAGACTATGTAGAGAGAGAAAGGATTTCAAACCGTCCTTGCCAAGGTGCACCTCAATATCACTAATTGACTCCTGTTAATTTCTTGTGGAGAAGAAATGCTGAGACAAGCCCAACCTGAATTTCTGACTCAAAAAAAAAAAAGGAATACAAAAGAAAAATTTTGTTTTAAGCCATAAGGTTCATATTATTACAAAGGCTCCTCATTTCTTCCCCCTTCCACCAGGTTCCCACCCCACCCTCCGCCCCCTCCCCACTCCCCATTGTCCTCATCCATAGGTGCACAGTTTATGTTCAGTCTCTTCCTCCCTCCCTTCCTCCCCCGCCCCCAAGAACAGTCAGTCCACTCCCCTCCCATATCGCCGACTCTACTACAATGAACCGCTATTATTGTTCATCAGGTTTTTCAATCTCCTTTTTTTGTTGTTGTTGTTTTTTTAATTAATAAACTTTTACACTTCTAAGAATAAATTTTAAAATCTAATAATTTTAAACCTTGTTTTTTTTTCTGCCCTGGGAATTGAGAGCAAACTTGTTTACATGTAAACTTGCCCTTAGGCTATCAAAAGGTATAGCCATTCAAGTGTAAATGGACACATTGTTTAAACATAGCTGCTGGTTGGAATTGGATTACCTGTTCTGGGTGGGAAGGGCTTGTCATTCCCTTTCTCCATTAAAATTAAGGTGTTAGCTTTAAAACCTCTTTTTGGCAAGAGACCTTAAACTTTCAGAACTTTAAATTTTTCAGATAGTAAACCAGTTACTTAGCATTTTCTCAAATCAATAATAACTCCACATGCCCAAGGATACACTTCACACAAAAGACATTTCCAAATAGATCAACCAACCTCATCTAGTCCCCACACAAGGCACTCACAGATCAACACCCCAGCGCTATACTAACTCAACACATCCAGATCTAAGCCTTCCTCATTTGATTCAGCAGACCCTCAAGTTCCCCCAAAAGTTTCCAGCCATGTCTGAGAGGCAGCCTTGGGGCAGGGGCAGGCGAGGAGCGAGCTGTTCCGGGCCTGGCTGCTTCTGGCCTGGCCTCTGTTGCTCTGGACTGTTCCACAACCAGCTGCTCCGGGCCTGGCCACTGCTGCTCCCGACCTGGCTGCTCCGGGCATGGCTGCTGCTGCTCCGGGCCTGGCCACACCCAACCCGTTAAGCAGTAAGTTTTGAGTGACTTGTTATGCAGCAATAGCTAACCAGAAAAATCACTTTTCCTTAACTAATTATTGACATTGCATTCACACCCACTTAGAATAATTAAAACTAAAAGTTTCTGAGATTTCCTCAAATTATTAAACTTTTTTTTAACCTCCCATACTAATCCATCAGCAAATCCTTTTGGTCTTTCACCTAAACTATATATGTTGAATAGGTTAATTTCTAACTACACTACAACTGACTAGCCCAATGCACCATCATCTCATGTCTTCTTTTTTTAAAATATGTTTTTATTGATTTCAGAAGAAGAAAGGAGAAAGACAAATAGAAACATCAATGATGAAAGAGAATCATTGATTAGCTGCCTCTCTCTCTCTCTCCCTCTTTCCCTCTCTGTTTATCTATCTTTATCTATCTATCTATCTATCTATCTATGCATCCATCTATCCATCTATTAATATTTATCTAAACATATATGGAAATTAATGTTTGTCACTGGTCTTTGACTCAAATTATTTCCCAATTAGCAAAGCTCAGATCCTCTAGAACAGTAATAGCTAAAATCATTAGACTGCTCATGGCATCACAGTATAGGTTAAGTATTATACATGTAACAAGAGGAACTGATTTTTCTAGAATCTCTCAGACAACCTACTGGATCTCCCTAAGACTCAGCATCCTAAACTGTAAATTAAAAAAATTTATAATACCAGCATCATGAGACTGCTATGAAAATTAAATTGAAAAGTATAGTGGTTTTGGTCCCAGACTTTCTGGATTCAAACACTGGATGCACAACCTCTTAGCTGCATGATTTTGAGCAATCTATTTAATGTCTCTGTGCCCCAAATGATTTACATGTAAAATAGAAATAATAGTACTACTTCATGTGTTTTTTGTGAAAAATAAACCAACTAATATATGTAATGTGCTTAGAAGAGGGCATGGCACACAGTAAATGCAAATTATTGTTTGCTAAATGAATTAAATATGAAAAAGCACTTGACACCTACAGGAGTTAATAACAGTGATAACTACAGCCATAATAACTGATTTATAAGTGTATAAGATGAGAGTTAGAAGAAGTATGAATTTAAGCAATCGGTTAGGCAGCATTTAGTAGGTCCGAAGTGATATAGGTAAACCCAAACATTACAGTTCATCTGACATGGTAAGAACAGATCCTAAGAACACAGTCTGACAGTTGTCTTTCTCAGGGCCTCTTTCACATCTCTGTTCCTCAGACTGTAGATAAGAGGGTTTAACATGGGGATCACCACTGTGTAGAACAGAGACACCACTTTGTTCTGGTCGGTTGAGTAGCTGGATTTGGGCAGGACATAGATGAAGGTGATAGTTCCATAGTACAGAGTAACTGCAGTGAGGTGGGAGGTGCAGGTGGAGAAGGCCTTGCGGCGCCCTTCAGCAGAACGCATTTTCAGGATGGTGATGAGGATGTAGATGTAAGAGAGAGAGATCACAAACACTGTGGCCACAATAATGGACCCAGAAGAGATGGAAGGGATAACCTCAACAAGGGAGATATCGGAGCAGGAAATTTTTAACAAAGGGGAGAAATCACAGAAAAAGTGATCTACCTGATTTGGTCCACAGAAAGACACACTCAGTAAACAGCCAGTAAATGTCCAAGCATTCACACATCCACCCAAGTAGCACATCCCCACTAAGAGGATGCAGATCCTGGGGGACATGTGGGTAGAGTAGAGCAGTGGGGAGCAGATGGCCACATAGCGATCATAGGCCATGACAGCCAGTAGAAAGCAATCAGTCGTCCCAAACTTGACCATAGCACAGAGTTGAGCCACACAGCCAGCTACAGACAGAGAGATTCTTTTCCTCAGGAAGCCCATGAGCATGATGGGTGTGACTGAGGAGGATAACCATATGTCAACAAAGGCCAAATGGCAGAGGAAAAGGTACATTGGGGTATGAAGCTGAGGACTGCTGCTGATTAACAGGATTATGCTGACATTGCCCATTAAGGTGACAGCATAGATTCCTAGGAACATCACAAAGAAGATGACACTAAGTGTGGATTCTTCTGTTAACCCCAAAAGGATGAACTCGGTCACACTGGTGTGGTTTCCAACTTCCATGTCCTCTGTGAATTATTCCTGTGGAGGGAAATGTGAATATTCATTTTTTATTTTTTATGCTTCTCCATGTTTTGTGTTGTGACACAGCAAAGTTCCTCTGTTTGGAGGCAGGCAGTCCTGCAAAGGCAGGCTTATTGATAAATAATAAGAGAAGACCGTAGTGTGAGGCAATAATTTCAGGGATATTAAACTTTGTTGGTTCTGATTTTCATTCAGTGAAAATTAGAAAAGAAAGATATACTTACCAGAATGAGAAAATAGAAGTGTGAAAATAATTTTAAGGGCCCTGACTGGTGTGGCTATTTTAGAAGTGTTCTCCCAAGACAAGAAGGTGGCAGGTTCGAGTCCTGGTCAGGGCACCTACCCAGTTAGGCTCTATCCTAGGTTGGGGCTTATACTGTATGCAACTGATTGATGCTTTTTTCTCACATCAGTTTCTCTCTCTCTCTCTCTCTCTCTCTCTCCCCCACACACACTGCTTCCTCACTCCTTCTCTCCCTCTCTTCCTCTAAAAAAATCAATTAATAAAAATGATAATTTAAAATATTATAAACTAATTTAATTGGGACTTAATTTACCTGAAAATTTCACTATTTATGCATATCTTATCTTTTCATTAACTTCAGCTAAATAAAAATTCTTGCAGATACAGTCTACAGAGTTATAAATCCTTTTTGCATGCATTTTCTTCTTTTTCTCCTCTAATTAACAACTAAAGAAAAAGACTTACCTACAAAACTTTAACAATGCCTCACAATCCATTCGATTCATTGTACTTTGGGGGCATAAGTAACTAGTGTTTATATATTTAGGAAATAATAAATGCTTTCTTATTCAGAAATAAGACATTACTCATATAATAATTCCATTTACATGATTTACAATTTCAGTCAATATTATCAATAAAATATATCCAGTTTCATAAGAAATTTCCATATCTGAAATGCTGGATGGAAAATATGTCAAATGCCTTAGCATGGTATTCATGAAGCTTAATTTACCTGATTACATTTCTAAATGTATCTTCCTATATATCTTTTCTTGCTATTTTTGTGCTTTTGAGGGTCATGTTAAATGAAACTGAGGTTTTCTATTCAGTTTGTTGGTTCTGATTCTCAAAGAAACACAATTTTCTGCTATCAACATTATTTCCATTCTTAAAGTTCTAAACACATAGTAAATATCACTAGCAGATATTATAAAAATGTCTTATTTCTGAATAAGAAAGCATTTACAATTTCAAAAAATGGGACTTAGTTCTCTGAGTAAATGAATGGTAAGGTATAATGAACTAATATTTGATAACCTCCAGTTCATTTAAAATGTGTTCTATCTCTTCTTTGATTTCATTAAGTGCATTTAAATTATGATAGTGACCGCTTGCTGCCATTGCTGTTAGCTCTAGAATTACACCTAGATTACACCTATCAATCATCTCCTGGAGCTTAATTATACCTTTCTATAGAAAAACTCTGACATATTTGAATACAGCTAGCTTGTCTTCACTGCCTTTCCTTTGTTAAATTTAAGCATCTGTTGTTCCTTTGGCCTTTCCACACACTTAAGGTCCCACAGAATGCTCATTGTCAGACTCTGAACGTACACTGGTCTGAGCAAGGGGCCACGTACCGGGCAAAATTTGTGAGCCACCCCTGCATCACAGAGCACATAGTGTGAGCCTCAGTCTGTGCTGGCAGAGTTATAGAGAGGAAGGGAAAAGAGTTCCTAGGCCGCCCACCAGCCAGCTGTTTTAACTTAAGCATGCCAATCTCTGTGACTCTCAGCGTTTTCTTTGGTAAACTGTGAATAACTGTTTCTGTAATGCAGCTTTGTTGTGAGATTAAAAGCCATTATATTTATAAAGTTCCCAAAGGTGTTTGCTCATACTGCAGGGCTATTTTTTACTAGTCAAATATAAAGTGTTGGTGGATTTTCTTTGTTAAATTTTTGGATGAGAAAAACTCCATAGTTTTTCTTTCAACACATGGCAGGAGATTTTCACCACAAATCAAAATTAAGACAGGAAGTACAATATCTGATGCCTTCATACTTCTGGACTACACCGTTGAGATGCAGAATAGGACACCTGGTTCTTGACATTCCCTTCTTCTCCACTGGCTACAGGGTTCTTTCTTGAGCTCTTTCTTCACTTTGTCATCCATTCCTGCTGCCACCTGGGGCAGGGACTCTAACTCTCAACTATCCCTTCACTCAGTGCACGGGGACCAGAAGGCATAGGACTGTGAGCGTCCAACCTGAGTACCTGGTGGTTTCTTCACGATTTCCTTTCAGAGTTTCAGTCACACAAGCATAGTGGCTCTGGCTGCTGCAGACCATCCACGCGCCCCTGCGACTCCTGGGCAGCCTGGTTTTGGTGTCTAGAGTAACATTCTGCTCTGCATCCCTTGTGGAGGCCACAGCCTCCACAGAGGTCAAGAGCTAAGTTGATTAGTTTCTTTTATTTTAAATTTCTCATTGAACAAACAACAATTAAAACAGTTGCACCCACCTTCAGAGCTAGAATGCTTGAGGCTGAACTCCAAAGAGAATTTTATAAGGCAGAAGTTTTCCACTTAGTTTAACAGGTTGAATACTGGACAATGCAGACCAATGAATGCTCCCCTTGATCAAGGACCATAGATGCACACATGCTGTGAGGATGAGGGTGGCTATCTATGTGTGCGTGGTGGGAGGAAAAGGAAGACTCTAACAGAACAGAACAAATCTCTTAGGGCTGTTCTTGCTTGTCCCATTGAGAAAAATGTTCTCATACAGAAAACCTTGTAGAGCCTGGTGACTCATTAAGGCAAGGCTGTCCTTCCCAAAGGAACATCTAAATGTCATGGTGTCCTTTGGAATCCCTTCTCCCTTAATTAATGAAAGTGAAGGAGAGAGTTTTTGGTCTCCCACACCATAGGAAACGTTCAGAACAATTAGCTTCCTACTTTGTTAGGGTTAGTAAGATGACATCAGTGTACTTTCCAATAAAATAACCTTTGGGTCACTATGAAAAGGAACATTTTCATAAAAACACAAAACCCTATAAGAAAATATAGGCAGTTAGCTACTTGACATTGGTCTTGGCAATGATTTTTGAGAGATAGGACTCTAAAAGAAAAGGTGACAGAAGAAGAAATAAACAAGTGGGATTATATCCAACTAAAAAGTTTCTGCACAGCAAAGGAGATTATCCAAAAAAGAAAAAGACCACCTACTGCATGGGAGAATATATTTGTAAATAATATATTCAATAAGGGGTTAATATTCAAAAAATACGAACAACTCATACAATTCAATAACAAAAACAACTCAATAAGAAGAAATGGGCAGAGGCTCTAAATAGATCTTTCCACCAAGAAGACATATAGATGACTAATATGCACATGAAAAGATGCTCAATGTCACTAATCAAGAGAAAAATATAAATCAAAACTCAATGAGATATCACCTCATACCTGTTAGAGTGGCTATCATTAAAAAGGCAAGAATTAAGCCGAAACCGGTCTGGCTCAGTGGTAGAGCGTCGGTCTGCGGACTGAAAGGTCCCAGGTTCGATTCTGGTCAAGGGCATGTACATTGGTTGCGGGCACATCCTCAGTAGGGGGTGTGCAAGAAGCAGCTGGTCGATGTTGCTCTCTCATCGACGTTTCTAGCTCTCTAGCTCTCTCCCTTCCTCTCTGTAAAAAAAAAAAATCAGTAAAATATATTTTAAAATAATAATAATAAAAAAATAAAAAGTCAAGAATTAAAAAGTGTTGGTGAGGATGTGGAGAAAAGGGAACCTTTGTGCACTGTTGATGAGATTGTAAATTGATGCAGCTACTATGGAAAACATTATAGAGGTTCCTAAAAAAAGAAAGAAAGAAAGAAAGAAAGAAAGAAAAAAAAAATTACCATGTAATTCATCATTCACTTCTGGGTGTTTATCTATAGAAAACAAAAATACTATTTTGAAATGATATATCAATCCCTATGCTCAATGTAGCATTATTTACAATAGTTAAGACATGGAAGCAACTTAAGTGTTCATTGATAGACTAATGATGGATAAGAAAGATGTGGTAAAGATACACAATGGGATATTACTCAGCCATAAAAAAATGAAATGTCATTATGCAACAACATGGATGAACCTTGAGGGTATTAAGTCAAATAAATCAGAGAATGATACATGGTTTCATTTATTTGTGGAATGTGAAAAGCAAAACAAAAGAAAGAACAACGTCCCCCTCCAGAAAAAAAAAAAAATACCACCCACAATACACTCATAGATACATAGAATATTCATTGGTGGTTTCCAGTGATAGAGGAGGGTTGGGAGAGTCAACAAAATAGTTGACTGGGGCTCCAGCGGTACAGACTTCAAGATATAAAATAAATAAGGCATGAGGATACAGCACCTCACAAAGTTCTTGACGAATATCAGCTTGCACAGTGCAAAGTGGGTAGGTTTGTACTCTCAACTTAGAACGGGCGAGAAATAGGCCAAGAAAACTATCTATGTATATAAAGAGCCAGTGTCTGCAACATCCAAAATACCAAAGGCTCGATTGAATGCCTCTGTGTGCGCACCATGCCAAGCGGGCTGAATTGCTGACCTCTCAGAGAGAGAGAGAGAGAGAGAGAGAGAGAGAGAGAGAGAGAGAGAGAGAAAGAGAGAGAGAGAGAGAGAGAGAGGTGAAGGCTTGCAGCGGGGACTTGTGTGAGGCTGCCTCGTGGCACCCCACATCCCTCCCTAACCAACTACTGCAACTCCAAGCCAACAAGGGCTGCCTCCAGGCCACAGATCCAGGTCCCTTGTCCCCACCCCAGGCCCAGAGTGTGGCACCAGGCAGGGGTGCCCGGGAATGTGGTCCAAGGGGCTGGTGCAGTGAAGGAGGGGGCATAGAAGGGGCTGTGTTTACACCACCAACTGTCCCGCATCAGCCCCGGCCTGCACATCCCTTCTCCCTCCTCCCCTCTTGGTGGCCCAATTCCTGCCTATGTGCCTGTGGGCAGGCCTGACTGCACTGGGGAGTGAGCCATGGCAATTGCACATGCCACTTCCTGGGATGGGAGGACTGGGCTGCAGGGATTCATGAGGGTGACAAGGCCTGCAGGGCATGTGGGGACAGCTGGCCAAGCTGAGTCTGGCTTTGATGGGGCCAGTGGGAGCCTGAGGACACCCCAGTCCTCACAGGTCTTAGGCCGGACGGTGGCTCAGCGGTGAGTGATGTCTCCATGCACAGCCCCTGGGGTGGTCACAAGCTGCTGAGACCCTACCCCACAGTTCAAGGAGGGGGAGGAGGCTCGCCACCACCAGTGCCTTAGGCTGCACTGCCTGTGCCACCACCTGCTAGGCTGGCAGGGTCCAGAGTGAATAAGCGAGCTACTCCTGCCCCCTTGGTGGTGAAACAGGGAGGAGGGTGCTGGGTGCAGGGAGGGGGACCTCAGCTGGGATCCTCCAGGCACTGGGAATGGGCCTGGCTGGGTCCAGTGGGGAGCTTAGGAAGTCTGGCTGAGCAGATGCTGGCTCATACCAACTCTTACTCTGCCATCTTCCTCCAGCTCTCCAAGCTAGCCCCCCTGTCCCACCTGCCCGCGGGAATGGGCTCTGGGCGACCTCTCTGAGCGCAGACTATGGACCCCTAACCTCAAGGAAGAGTGCCCAGTGGCACCTGGGCAGAGGGCTGTGCAGGACTACCAGGGCAGAGCTGCTTCAGTGTCTCAGTGAAGTTTGCAACGGACCCAAGGAAGAAACTGAGAAGGGAAAGCCCGGGAGGTGTGAATTCCCAGCGTTTTAGCCCCACTTGGAATGTGAGGTGGCTGTACATTCAGCTGAGAAGTGAGGGGGCTGAACTCCACTGTCACTGGGCTTCTGTTGGTCTGAGGCCCAAGTGTCCACCATGACTAGGAAAAAACAGGGAGGGACCTGAAGAAAGGGAGGACAATTGAAGGGAACCATGTCTAGGCTTTCGCCAGTCCTCTCTCTCTTTCCACTGCCTACAAAAACCCCAGACCTGGCCACCTCTTAGCCCGCTATTCTCCAACCACAGAGGAAAGAAATAAGGAAGGAGTCCGTGCTGCCTTCAGAACATATCTCTATATCTGATCAGCCAGTTGCCTCCTGCAGAGGGAAGCAAGACTTGGGCTTAGCCATCAGTAGGACATCCCATGAGTGCTCCCAGACTGTGAAATAGGGCAGACCGAGCTGAGGGACCCCCTCCCCCAATACACAAATTTTTATGCACCAGCCCACTAGTCTTCCTAATATATAAAAAGCCAGGGGCCATCACAACCAGAACAACTGGACAGACAGGGGGGTTAATGAAGGACGACCAGACAACTGAACAGCAAGCTGAATGGGGCAACCAAGCTTGCAGGGGGGTTAGTAATGGACGACCAAACAACTGAACATCAGGCTGCATGGGGTGACCAGGCTGGCAGGGGGATATTTTAGGGGACACCTGGCT